>NW_018404786.1:126877-148593 GCF_002113885.1 Mizuhopecten yessoensis | reverse complement strand
TTATATTATGGTAAACTCTAACACGAGGGAGGGTTGTTTTATATTATGGTAAACTCTAACACGAGGGAGGGTTGTTTTATATTATGGTAAACTCTAACACGAGGGGGGGGGGTTGTTTTATATTATGGTAAACTCTAACACGAGGGGGGGTTGTTTTATATTATGCAGGTACCATTACATATGTTTATTTCTTAAATCAAATATTCCTCTACATCAACACAACGGTCGCCATCTTGCGACATTTCTTCGTGATTTTTTGAGTCAAACATTCAAAGAAATAAAACCAGCATACCACTATAACTATAGCATCATTGCTTTGCAGAGAAACGAATCAAATATTTCCCTTAATTGGTGTTTTCGCACACGGCTATTTCTTGACGCCATATTTGAGCCTCGTACAGTCATTTAATTTGCACACAGAATAAATAATACAGCTCCCTGATACGGACGGTGAAAGTATTGTTATGTTTATAGTCATGTATGCACTTGCGTTTAAGACGATTTTGTTGAAAGAGGAAGGATAGCCGTCGACCAAGTAGTTCAATTAGTATAGCATCCGTCTAGAGTTTGGAGGGTCCCGGGTTCGAATCCTGGTGTGGCCGTGCATCTTTCTTCTGTTATATATAAACTCTTGTCTTCTTCTTTTTTTTATCTAACTCTTGTCTTTTTTTATATATATATATTCTCTTGAATATAATGAAATGTAGACAAGAAAACAATCAATAAAGCTGTGTCCCGTGGGTCTAAATGTCGTTATTTTGTTGCAAAGTAACGCAACAAGATAGATTACAGAGACAAACAAAGTTTCGTTATTGTACCACAAACTAACGAAATAACATTTTTTAATCTAAAATTTCGCTATGTCGCGACGAAATGGAAACAAATATGCCTCCATCTCTCTCTTACATGAAATGTTTGGCTACGCGGTTTGAATTATTGTAAATTGTAAACAGTGGTAGGGTCTTGTAGCATGTGTACTCACAAGCTTAGCACTGTCCACAGTTGTTTATTGTTTAACCTTTAAATACTCCTTACACAGTGCTTATTGTTTATAAATACTCATAAACATGTGCTTATGGGATTTCCTTTAACTCAATTGTTCTTTTCACAAAATATTTTTCCTACGTAATTGAACACTGAGAACTACCCCACTAAAACCGACAGCAATGAAAGCAGGCAAGGGACAGAGACCTTCGTTGTTAAGTACAGTACTTGAAGTGAACCACGAAAGAGAGTTTTACAATGAGGTGTATATAAATGTCTAACGCCTTCTGATGTCGTCCAGTGTAACAGGTATTACCAAGGGACGTGAGAGTATTACTATGGTCTATATCTTACAATAAATTGTCTGCAGTATAACAAAGGAATATAAATACTCTGTTCGACTACAATGACGAGACATGTAGGATCGAAGTCATTAATCATATATATACACTTAAATCTTGTACCGTGAGTATCGACCACC
Source organism: Mizuhopecten yessoensis (assembly GCF_002113885.1). Classification (NCBI taxonomy): domain Eukaryota; kingdom Metazoa; phylum Mollusca; class Bivalvia; order Pectinida; family Pectinidae; genus Mizuhopecten; species Mizuhopecten yessoensis. The sequence goes on along the minus strand of NW_018404786.1, from coordinate 147,128 downwards.
GCTAACATGTCTATACACCTGCGAAACACACAGTGTAAAATTACGTCACTTCTTATCGAGTCAATCGGACATAATCATACCTAATATACAGTCTGGTTTATAACATATTCCACAGGACCGATGTGATATGCTCGATTTATTTACAACTGTGCTGCGACCAACAAGATTGAACATTTAACACCAGGTGAATTGAATTTCCATTACAACATGAACACGAAAGGGATCAGCGTCATTTTAACGTTTTTCCTCTCGGGTTCCATAAGGTGAAATCTTCGTAAGCTGTGCCATGAATATATATTATCATAAAGTTAAGGGAATGCTTGCATAATATATCACTAATAACTATAAATTACAAATATGATATATATTGAACTGGTTTTCCAAACCAGAGTGCACGGAAATCCATTGCGTTTAAAAAGTCCCTTCAATCCATATAAGGAGAATTCCATATGACCAATATAAGCTATTCGTTATATCAGTACATTGTTACACGTTTATGACGAATTCCACAGGACCAAGATGATATGTTCGTTAAATCAGTACATTGTTACACATTTATGACGAATTCCACATGACCAAGATGATATGTTCCTTAAATCAGTACATTGTTACACGTTTATGACGAATTCCACAGGACCAAGATGATATGTTCGTTATATCAGCACAATATTTCCGTTTCAGCTAACAGTGTTTTATTCAATAATGATTCATTGTTATCACATACATGCAATTTCAGAGGAATTAGTTGATTAATTATGTGAATTTAGCATTATTACGCTCAATGACTGCATGATTTCGATAAATACATATCAAACTATATCTTATATTGTGTTTGCTTTTTTAACAGTAAACAGGGATGTTTACGGGGACAAGGCTTATAGATTATTGTGTTTGTGACAGTACTCTAAGGACTTTCATACACACAGGTCGTAGCCTTTCAGGCTTAGTATTGCATACCCAGGGAATCTCTTAATGACCTTATAATGTCCATTTCATATAAATTACGCTGGTGGGTGATGAGTATATAATGACTGTGAACATGGGACATGTATCAACGCGTCCATGAATAATACAAGAATGGTAAGGTCGTGGCAATACGCCAGGCGATTGATCCAATGTCCCGAGGACTGAATATCATAATATGATCTGCAGTGTTGACCATCACAGTGGCGCGGGGACTAAATATCATAATATGATCTGTAATATTGACCATCCTAATGTCACGGTCTGCCCATCCAGAATTCTATAGTACGATCGGCCATCTCCAGTTATGTAGTATCATTAAACAACACTGCCACCGTGTAATATTGCACTTCACATGTGTGTGACAATATTGACCATTGCAGGTGTGTAGTACTATTGACCATTAAAGGTGTGTAGCAATATTGACCATTACAGGTGTGTAGCAATATTGACCGTTACAGGTGTGTAGCACTATTGATAATCACAGGTGTGTAGCCCCATTGACCATTACAGGTATTTAGCATCATTGACAATTAAAGGGGTGCAGCGTTATTGACCATTACATGTGTGTAGTACTTAATATCTGAGCAATCGTGTATGATTATATATTTTCTTTTGTATGTTGTCAACATTGCTATGATGTCATCTTGTATTTTACTCTATGTTCTCCGCCATTTTACATAAATGGATTGTAATATTTACTTGTATGTACATGTATATTGTAACTCCTATATGCTATCTGTTGCATTTGAAAATAAAGAAATTGAAAATTGTACTATTGATCAATACAGGTGTGTAAAATCATTGACAATCATGTGTAGCCATTCTTTCGACAATTACAGGTGTGTAGTACTATTGACCATCACAAACTGTATTGGATCCTTGATTGAAAGTCAATTTTAATGGACATAGGACTTCGATTTCTTAATATCATTTTACTTTCAATGAATGAGTAAATAAAGTGGTTAACCAGTGCAGAATAATCACCATTTCTACATTTCAATATAAGTTATATTCAATGAAAAATACATTTATTACGATTTTCAGTCCATTATTCATATTTTGAGGCCATTAAATTTTGGACGCATTTTAGATATATACCATCTGGCTATAGAGGGAGTGTACCTGTGTATGCATGCATGCACCTATCAAGATTTTGTCTCGCTATAAAGCATTGTAAATAAAATGTCACATGTCGTTTCCCCTCTGGCGGCCCACAGTGGGTGTTGTAAAATATTCCACGCACACTATGAGATATACACATTAAGTGAATATATGATAATGTACACGTATATATAGTATGTGTTTTGAATCTGATAGACACCATAATACGAATCGAGTTTATACTCGCTTTACTAGGCGATGGGACGCAACAGCAGAATGACAGTTAGCCGAGGTGGAATATCATAGCCTCGCTCATTTTCACGCACGTTTCTTTGCTACACGAAATCGTTTAATTATTAGAAATATATTAAACTTCTGTAACCTACGATTTTTCTTGTAAACTCTAATGGCATGATTAAGGAAAAAATAGTTAAGGAATTATCTTTGGTTCCCTTAAGGAAAACTCGTGAAACGTGTGCATGTTATCCATTCTACCACGCCTTGCGATATAACGACACGTGCCGTTGTTATTGTCTGACCATGCATTATTGGACAATAATGTTTGCACGTGCATGTCTTTTTGCTTTCAGATGGTGTCCCCCATGCTACGAGTTATACAAGTGAGTCGTGTGTAGTTGTACAGTGAGGTCAAAGCTAACACGTCTACACATCCATGTAAACAGACGCAACATGGCCACTTACTGCAGCCAGGAAACGAGGCATCGGGTGTCAATTGTTTGCGCGCGAAAAAGAACAACATTATTCCAGTATTTAAATTTATAAGTACTAAATAAAAAAGATGGTGCGATCGACACGTATGTTTAAAATGGTTTGCCATGAATAACTAACAAAGGCTGAAGCAGACTTGGTTAATTAGTTTATATGTTCCACCATAATTCAAACATCAGTCAAGGTGTCAGGGTAAAATATTTAAAACATTTAGAACTGGTGAACATGGAAAGGTAAACGTGTCAGTGAAAAGGGGGACTATGAGGTAACACAAAACAACAGAAGTTAGAATAGTTCAATAAAGATAGTATGTCCATGCATTTCCCCTTGTAACTATGAGACCTTGTCGTGTGGACCTGTCGGGTTAGGGGAAATGTTTTATATCCTTGATGTTGACAATCTCGTAAAATTCATGCACTGTAAATCCTCGTCTAGAAAGGAAACACAATAATAGCAATTTGATAAACACACGGTTGATTGCGCCTCCAAATTACACAACGGTAAATAATAAATGCGTACATTAATGAGCTGCATTGCCACACGGATTAATTGGCAACTTTATTCACCACTGATAGAAGTTATGAGGGAGACACCACAGACAATTGATAATAGGTCAATCGCGTCGCCCTTTCTTATCCCTTATATCCACTTGACATTGTGAATGTTTGCGTACTGTTACATCTCCCTGACAACATGAAAAACACAACCGGATGTGCTTGTCTACCTCCGAGGTTTTATTTAGTGTACACTGCTGACAAAACAAACATATTATGACCAAACACACTCGAGGCAGTAAATCATACGAGGCTCCGTTCTGACTCCATGGGACCGTCAACAACAATCGTATCAACCTTTTTCAGTGAGCCTTATCAACAGTTCACCACTCAACTGTTTGTTAAATCAAATGAGACCATGTTCAAGATGAAATCCATCATGGAAATGATAGAATTTATCATATAAACTGATTTTTTTTGTAACTTTTTACGGTACAAAATGTAGATAAACCTTACAAGTCATATGAGACCGATCATTATAAACACTTATTTAAAGCACCGGGTTTTGGAGTTATAAACCTTGTCAATAAAGTCGTACAGGTAAAGACCTTTTCATCTACAGGACAGATGCAGACGTCTGTGGTTTAAACTATTTATTGTAATATAATACTAGTTAAATAAACGTAAGGTTTAACCAATATAGACAATCATAATCTATATAAATTGTCAAGTTCAGCACAAACCTTCGCAAATCACATAGGACGCTGATAAGATAAGATCAAGGACAAGTGCACTAAACTCATAGACCGGAGGAATATATTTTAAATTCTAGAGGAAACCAGTAAATAAACATGTGGAAGACACTACACTATCGTAAAATTGCGACCGTAGATATCAATAAATCCGGGAAACCCCCATGAAATAATTAATTGCCTTTTCACGTGGTGTTCTTCATAATGAAATTCCGAGGTTTACTTCCCTTGTCAAAAGCAATGATTATGACAAAATTTAAAATAGGATAATTTTAGATTTTCTTACTATTAGAGAATGAATACAATTTCTTCAAAATGTATTAAAGGTGTTACATGTTTTTAAAGAATAAAGAGTTTGTCGGTTATTGCTTCTGTAGTTCCATAAACCAGGAAGTTGGTGGGTATCTCTGAATATGAAGTTATCAATGTTACGTTGAGTACAAACTACCCTTAAAGTAATTAACTAGCTTAGAATCACTAGGCTGAATCAGCCACTAGCACGGTGGAAACACTGGCATAATGGTCATTTTGGACGAAATGATAAAGCAGTGTGAGCTCATAAGTTTCAGAACTTCCTCCCACGGAATTTTCATGGAATAGTTTTCACGGCATATCATGACGATGTATCTTTCATGATGCATATCAAGGTGAATTTCATTGGGGTCTTAACGGCATTCATATCGGGAAATAAATCTGTGAATTTCATTAGATTTTTCAGTGACACCTGTGTGCATAGAAACGTTCCGATCCCATGGAGTGTGCATAGAAACTTTTACGTACCGATCACATGACATGCGTATAGAAACTCTCACGTACCGATCCCATGGCGTGTGTATAGAAACTTTTACGTACCGAGCCCATGGAGTGTGTATAGAAGCTTTTAAGTACCGATCCCATGGCGTATTTATAGAAACTTTCACGTGCCAATCCCATGGAGTGTGCATAGAAACGTTCCGATCCCATGGAGTGTGCATAGAAACTTTTACGTACCGATCACATGACATGCGTATAGAAACTCTCACGTACCGATCCCATTGAGTATGTATAGAAACTTTCACGTACCGAGTCCATGGAGTATGTATGGAAACTTTTACGTACAGATCCCATGGCGTGTGTATAGAAACCTTCACGTACTAAGCCCATGGAGTGTGTATAAAAACTTTTACGTACCGATCCCATGGAGTGTGCATAGAAACTGTCACGTACCGAGCCCGTGGCGTGTGTATAGAAACTTGTACGTACCGATCCCATGGCGTGTGTATAGAAACTTTCACGAACAAATCCCGTGGCGTGTTTATAGAAACTTCCACGTACCGAGCCCATGGCGTGTATATAGAAAGTTTCACGTACAGGTCCCATGGAGTGTGTAAAAAAACCTTTCACGTACCAATTCCATGGAGTGTGCATAGAAACTTTTACGTACCGATCCCATGGCGTGTGTATAGAAACTTTCACGTACCGATCCAATGGCGTGTGTATAGAAACTTTCACGTACCGATCCCGTGGCGTGTTTATAGAAACTTCCACGTACCGAGCCCATGGCGTGTATATAGAAAGTTTCACGTACCGTTCCCATGGCGTGTGTATAGAAACTTTCACGTACCGATCCCATGGAGTGTATATAGAAACTCTCACGTACCGATCCCATGGCGTGTGTATAGAAACTTTTACGTGCCGATCCCATGGCGTGTGTATAGAAACTTCCACGTACCGAGCCCATGGCGTGTATATAGAAAGTTTCACGTACTGGTCCCATGGAGTGTGTATAGAAAGTTTCACGTACCGGCCCCTTGGATTGTGTATAGAAAGTTTCACGTACTGGTCCCATGGAGTGTGTATAGAAAGTTTCACGTACTGGTCCCATGGAGTATGTATAGAAACTTCCACGTACCGAGCCCATGGAGTGTGTATAGAAAGTTTCACGTACTGGTCCCATGGAGTGTGTATAGAAACTTCCACGTACCGAGCTCATGGAGTGTGTATAGAAACTTCCACGTACCGAGCCCATGGAGTGTGTATAGTAGTGATCCAAGATCCACATAACGATTTAATAGCGTGCGCCAACTCGTAACAGTAGCAGATGCACCCAAATACACTAATAAAACCACTCAATACAGCTCGACTGACATTTACTGTGCAAAAAACTAAAGTTTTGTTTCATATCTGAAATAATCTTAATGTGATCTGCATACCTACTTACCGTATGGTAATATATGTTTCAGACTGCCCAAATGCAATTTTTACGGTTACGCAACATTAGTACCCCGATCGTCTGCTACAACAAAGACACTATTGTGTCTATATTTAACTTTTTATCTTGCCTGTTCCCAGGTGGACTAGCTTCTTCGTCCTTGTGTCTTACTGCCCTTCAATGAGAAAACAGAAGTTCCATTTCATAACCTAGGACAGCACGTGCTGAGCGTGATCTGAAGGCTACCAGCCGTGATGCGAGTGGTCTGTAGAGATGTGCACTTTTTACACGCGTAATAAAGCATACAGACAACTTTTTCATAATACAGTTTGTGATTTACATCTGCCAGATGTCGATCAAGGAATGTCTTACATGCACCAAACACATGTAAAAATCCTAAAAGAAAGATATGAATCAAGGAAATTTTTATTCGGTTAAAAGCTCATTAGAGCTTATGTTTTGTCGTTTGTAACTACACCGAATTTAAATAAAGCTTTCGTATTCGTATTGCGTTATTTCGTTGTATTTTTAACAATAAGAAGTTGCGTCTGCTCATTGTGATGCAGGGTCAGAAAAGGAACTGTCAATGACTCAAGTCCATCAGTATGCGTGTAAAGTTTCATTATTAACCGGACAGAAGTTTTCGAGAGTAGGAATGATGAGCACATGATCTTAACTACTTGTTATTTTGGAGCCTAAATCCAATATGGCCACCATATGCATTGCAGCATCGTGTTTTTTTGACTTTAGGTATGATCGGAATGATGCAAATATTATGTTGTTTTCAGGGCTTCCCGTGTCACTGATAAAAACTTAAGCTGTAAGTTGAATACCTTTAATAACGGCTTAAAAAGCTTCACTATATCATTTCTGAAAGGAAGCCTATGTCCTGCAGGACGTTTATGTAAAATGAAGATCAAATAAATAAATGGAAAAAAGAAAGATAATCAACAAGTGTTCTGCGAGTGAAAATACAACGTGAACAGGCAGGGATTCGAAACCAAAATACGGTCGCTGCTTGAACCAGTTGAGCTACAAGATCAACGGTAATATATGCATTCGAATCAAAAGTATGGAAACTAGAGTGGACTTCTCTCGGGTTTCGCCTGCAGTGGGACAGGCCGGGATCAACCTCATTAATACTAAAACAAGAGGCCCATGGGCCTTAACGGTCACCTGAGTCCTACAGTATTAATTTTTGTTGTTGAAATATGAAGTAGAGATAATGATTTCAATCATCCCTACCAAAATTTGAGTAAAAAAATAGTTAAGTATAACGTTAAGTTAAGTTTGTCAGGACAATGAGTTGATAATTCCTAGATCGAGTTTCAGTTAAGTAGGCCTATTAGAACTTGATCTTAAGTTTTAAATAGTTTTTTTTTCAAAAATGGCAGCCATGACAAAAAAAAAAAACATTTTGCCAGGACCAAGAGTCGATCATTCCTACCAAGTTTCAGATAAATAAGGCCAGTAGATCTTAACTTTAAGTTTAAAATAGTTTTTCAAAATGGCAGCCGTGGCGGCCATATTGGATTTCTGATCGACCTGAAAAATAACTACACTTTGTCAGGACCATGAGTTTATCATTCCTACCAAGTTTCAGTTAAATAGGTCCAGTTGAACTTGACTTTAAGTTTGTAATAGTTTTTCAAAATGGCTGCCGTGGTGACCATATTGGTTCTGATTAACCCGAAAAATAACAACACTTTGTCAGGACCATCAGTCGATCATTCCTACCAAGTTTCAGTTAAATCGGCCCAGTAGAACTTGACTTCAAGTTTGTAATAGTTTTCAAAATGGCAGCCGTGGGGCCCACATTGGATTTCTGATTGACCCGAAAAATAACAACACTTTGTTCATTGGGGTTGTCATTTTTACCGAAAGTCGATCTAAACCCCTAAAACAAGTCAAATTACTCTGAACACCTTAGTTTATGTCCAAATATAGCTGTAACAAATTCTCAGGTTGCTGTGACGTGTACAAGCTGGGATCCGCATGTGTAGAAACCGAGAAACCACACATATAAACTGGGGAACCACACATGTATAACCACGGATCCACACATGTATAAAACCCAGAGAATCTTGCAGGCTATAAGGATGGGAACCAAATGTGTAACTCGGCATGTACTCATTAACCTCACGTGTATAGTCAGAGAATCACGCGTGTATAAACTGGGGAACTGCACAGGTATAAAAGACAGCAATACATTTATAAACCACAGATCCACATTTGTATAAAGCCAAGGAACAATAATTGAATAAATCAGGGAATTGCACATGTATGTACCAGGGAACCATACGTATATAAACCAAGGAACCATCCATTAATATAGCAAGAGAACCATACGTATATAAACCAAGGAACCATACATCAATATAGCAGGGAACCATATGTATATTAACCAAGGAACCATACATTAATATAGCAGAGAACCATACGTATATAAACCAAGGAACCATACATCAATATAGCAAGGAACCATACGTATATAAACACAGAGAACCATGCATGCATAAACCAGGGAGTGATACATGAACATTTGTATATAGCAGGGAACCACACCTGTATTGACCTTAAAACAACACGTGTATATATAGCAGAAAACACATGCGTGAGATTGATGCATAAGTCATAGTATTATGTTTTACAAGTTGAAGACAAATATATAAGTCAGGAAACCATGTGTACAAGTCAATTGGCTATGCATATTGAAAGTCATGGAACTATTCCTGTGCAAGTTGTATGCATACCAAAAAGTACACCAAAAACACCAGTGCAATCCCGTTATTTTATTATGCCTGATTTCCGACATTTGCTTATGATATAACACCCATGGAAGAGAGAGTTGGTCATAGTTATAGATTGTTACATGTAAACTAATGTATAATATTTACATCTACAGCCACTCCACCTCAAAAGTTGTTTGTTTTCTACACATTTTCAGCATTCAGCTTACCATCATACTTATGCTATAAAGTTTGAAATGGAAATGATTGGAAGCGGCTTACTGAGTTGTAATTGATTCAATTGACACTTGTTGTATTTCTGCAGCACATCGAAAAACATAATTCGAGACTTAACCCTTTTTTTCCACTGTAGACCATAATGGACTCATCCAGATCAATGCATGGTGGAGTCTACTAAAGTTACATTGGGGTGAAAAGGTTAACAATAGTTCTTCTGCTGAAGTATTTTTTCAACATCTTGAAAGAATATTTTTTTCTCTACGAGTTGTTCATAAAACAAATATTGAACATGTTTATTAAGCATCTATGTTGTCGCAACCGTAAACATAGTGAAGACTTCAGGTGAAATATATCTGCATGAGGACTGCCATTGTTATTTGTCAGACTGTTTGTAGTGGGTACGAGTGTTACACGAGTTGCGAGGTTGTTAATATAGGTATAATGCTTAAAATCGTTTTACTGATGTTTCAGATTTCCACCTGATTGAGTTTGCGCTCCGTTTCAATATTATCGAAACAATTTAATTTAACATCCATTTTCCAGATTACAGAGAAGCAATCGTGACCTTCTGACATGTAAGTTACATTTATATCAAACAGAAAGGAAGTGATTGCATCTGACATATGTGCACAATAAACCAACCATTTCCTATAGAGCCTTGTAATCAATGCCTCGTATGACCTTAATTATAAGGATTAAATTCTAATCCTGTTAAGATTATCGAACGATAACCACAACTTAACTCGTTCAAATTTTCATAATCTGCTTTGCTTATAATCAAATAGTTATAGGTTTAATTGTAGTTTTCCAAGAAATCAAATCAAATAAACTGAAAGTAAATCCTTCAAGATGATGGTTCATTCTTTGAAAACAGACTTATAATTAAGGGTTTCTGAAGGAAATAATGATTTATAGAGTTAGAATATTTAAATTATGTATTTGATCATAAGCTAAAATTAATGCATATTTTGATTGAATTTGTTCCTGAAGGAAATAAAAGCATTATCTTTCATAACATATAAAACAGTGTTTTATTTTTGCTCCTTGACACTAGGGCCATTTTTCCAACTATACCTAGAAATGTCAATATTAAATGAAATATTAGTCTTCTAGAATGAATAATGATGAAGATATCTGATCTAAAAGCTGCAGTAGAAATAACTAAAAATTTATAACTTTTCCATTTCAAGTCAGCAAAATATCATCTTTCTATAAAATGACATGCGAACGAGAGTTAAATGAGACTTCATATAATGATGCATCGAAAAAGCTCAAACTGCCCTACAAAGTATATATTTTAATTAACCAATACTTCCCTACGAAATTATTGCTATTGGCAGCTACAACCTTGGGAGATTTTATATGTTATAGACAACAGATATTGCATATAACAAATGCTTTGGACTACAAAAAATGTTTGGATTAACAAAATAATTGAAAATAGGGAGAAAATAGTAAAACAGAGTTGTGGAACATTCTATTCAATCATGTAAAGAAGAATTCTGCCAAATGTCACCCAACAAGGAAATAAGGTGTGAACAGAAATCAATCAATGAATCATAGGCGGTAATACCGTCTATTATGTATATTTGGAAAATATAGAAATTGTTTCATAGTGGGGTTAAATGTATAAAGTACAGTCCATCTGACTGTAATGTTGGTATTACAATTTAATAAAAGAAGTCATGGGATACCTCATTACTGTCAAGTAGAAAATCAATTTATCTACTCAATTACAACACCTTCCGTGACAACACAGCAGTATGTACTCGACTCTTCAGAGCTTAGAAGGGAAAGTGCAAAAAATTAAAGTCAGGTTATGACATTAATTTTGAAAGGAAATAAGTAATGTTAACATTTAAATTTCCTTTCAAAATTTATGTCAGAAATAAAAATTCCTACAAATCAAATGCTTAAGAAGTTTTTTTTATCATCTGACTTGCATAGCTTTTTTATCAAATGATTGCTATTAAATAAATAATGTGACATTATGGTACAGCGTAGTATAATTTCCTTCAGTGTCAGTGGTAAAGCATATAATTGTAATGCTCCATTAAAACTCATCATCCTTCAAATAGTCATACAAGTCAAATACTATACAACAACACAAGACTTCCAGAGTTTAGTCCCCTTTCAAATCATTTTAATTTATATTACATAATTGTGCACCATTCTGCCTATCTGGAAACTCATGTCTTTAGGTAGCATTCTTGGTCTCATCAAATAACAGATAATGCATTTCTTTAAATGTGTCCATTTCCATAATAATTACAAAGTACTTTTAATCATAATTACAGAATCAGAAGCAAAGTTAAAAAAAATCTATTTTCACTAAAAAGGAAGAAAAAAACTCTGTTGTAAATATACATCAGCTCTTTATATTAGAGTTTTTAAATCCACGCATTTGAAGTTAACACATATTTAACATTTCACAATCTCCAGAAGAAACTGTTCATCATCACTGTGAGGTTCACTTCTTGCCGCCACCCCACAGCCAGCCCTTCACCATACCAGTGATACCGCTACCAGCCTTCTTCTGTTCCACTTTGTCCTCCAGGGACGGGAACTCCAGGTTGTTCAGAGCAAGGTCGAAAAACAGTGGCCGACATGGAATTGGTTCAAAGTCTGGTGGGAAGGAAGTTACGTTGGGTTTCTTACTGGTCAGTGACTTGTCATTTACATACTGGTCAAGGCGGTCTGCCAGAGGCTGAAGTAAACAAAGTTTTCAAATGGTCAGAAGTAAACAAGTTATAAATGGGTAAAGTGTTAAGTAAAGACAGTACTGCAGTAGAACAGGAAATATAGAAATCAACAACTGTAAAAAGAGATGATGATATTAAATAAATACAAATTATCAATATGTACAAAATCATCATTACAGTATATATATTTTTGTATGTACGAAGAATCAATTACTTATGGTATATATGTATAGGGAAAATGCCCCATGAAAGACCTACATGTAACAACATATACAATTGCTATTAGATTGAATCAGTATTGTTTTGGGGGGCTTTTGAAAAATATAGTTGTCATGTTTTTACATCCCCTTACAAATTTAATGTTACAACTGAATCCCGAATATGACAAATATGTTTTCATACAACATAATTAACAAACAAGATAACTTAAAAGAGGCGCAAATGGCCTGTATCATTTGGCCTGGATATTTACACAATCACAGCAAATTATTCTCATTAAAAGTAAATATTTCAAGCCTCCAGGAGTGAGCTACACTCAAAAGGCTAATTCTGGTAGCATCATTGTGGTCATGTTTTTATGCTCAGCAAACAATTTTATGGTTATAGAGTAACTCAACCTCAAAAGGACCAAATTCCCAACAGCTTGTAGGACCAGGAAGTAAATCAGGGCACAGTGAGCGTATTTGTTTCTTCACGCTAAGCAACTGTACACATGTTTGTATATGAATACAGAGTGGGAATCTCAATGTTATGACCCAGGTACTTACTCCAGACAGATTGAGCAAGACTCTGAAGTTAATCCCTGATAGCATGATTGTGTTGTTCTCTTCATACCAATTACAAGCATACAGGTAATAATATGGTTACAGGAAACAGGTATTTTTGTATCATCACCACCCGAGATTGCTTCCAACCAATATATGGTTGATATCAATCCTATAGTTCTAGCGTTGAAGAAGCTTAGGGCCATTCCATTTAAACATACCCTACCCCCCGGAGGGCAAAATATAGAACTTCTGTGCATGGTTGGGGTCTGTACCACATGCTGATCTGGAGAAAATCACTTCCATTTATGGTCTATTATTATCCTTCATTTTATATAAAATTTCTCTCATAGTTGCAGTACATTAAACCTACAGCTAACCTGGGAAGAAAGCATGTGTTAGTCTTTTTTTATGACGTGTTCTGTCATTTTTTTCCCCTTCAATTTCGGGCAACGCTCACTTCACGATCGCGACTGTCTCAAATGGTTAAGGGGAGATAATGCTTACATTACATACGGGGCTTTCAAAAGAAGAGGCGGACTGGAAAGCTTGGAGTGTGGAACAGGGCTGGGAGTCAGCCGCAGACCTGTTCCACACTCAAAGCTTTCCAGTTAGGGACCGTAACAGGGAAATTTAGAGGTACAACTCGAATTTTTCATGAATATAATAGATTTATCATTCAAAAATTGACTCAATCTGCAATAAGCCGAAGTATAAATCACGATGAAACCAACTGAGTATATGATTACCCAAATGTCAACGACCACGTGTGTCGGTCAACTTTTCCACGTATAGGTAGTTCGCAATTTATGATATAAATATATGGAAATGTAGGTGTTTCTTGCCTCTTATTTGGACTCAGAACAGCAGGTCTGGTTTTTGGCTGATAGTTTACAGTTGAAAAGTCGTCAGTTTATAAAATGGTGAAAGTCGGGTGCATGTAAAGCTTTTGGTAATTTTAAAACAAAACACGATCAGAGTTATAACACGTTTCTTTTGTATTGACAATTTGATTACAGCTACCAGTATTACTGTGCTATACATCATTTGAAATTGACACTGATGCAATATATATATTTATATAATTTGGATGATGCAACAAGACTTGAATATACGAATTAATAGAAATATATTGCTTCTATGGGTGGTCCTAAAACCCAAAAATATAGTTCTATGCCATGTACCTCCTGGAAAAAATACTTCTGTGAGTGGTCCCCCTGAAAGAAAGTGCCTTCCGGGGTGGTGGTGGTGGGGTATTTTAATGGAATAGCCCTTAAAGAAATATGGCAAAATTACCCTTTTCTGACTCTACTTCTTTGCACCTTGGATGGTCATCCCCTTTATTTGTGCATTTTTAAACAATCATAACAAACTGAGAATGCTAACAACAAAATATGGTTGATATCAATCACATATTTAAAACAAAATGACCAAATGAAGGTGTGGATCATCCCCTTCATTAGTACAATTTTAAATCCCCACCATATAAGAAAGAATTCTTTTCAGAAATTATGAAGAAATTTTCAAAGAAATTCTTGACAAGCAATTTGGTATGGTATGGGCTCACTTTTCTCCTACTTACCAGGTGAGCTAAACAGTGATTAAATTCTTATCTCAATAAAATTGTTTGTGAATGTAAAACTTCAAACAAGGATTTACCAAAACTGGTTCATGCAACACAGCATCTCAATTATATGTAGTCAAATAACCGTAATACACAGGTGAATATTTTGTAGACTTACCGTTTTAGAATTAAAAGACATCGTACTAAATTGGTCAGCAACATCATTGACGTCCAATATACTTCTGGCGTGACAGGAATACTTCTCTCCTTCCACTAGCTTTTCTACGTCTCCTAAACTATCCATCTCGCCCTGTAGTCATTCAACAAAACAAGCTCACAAAGATGTGAAAACCTACACATATTCATATGTTTAGATTAAACCACAAAACCAATTGAACATAATGTTTCTTGTTGTACTATAGGTATTTAAAAGTTCATTCGAAAGAGATACATTTATATTTTTACAAATTTTTATATTCTTTCATTTAAAACTATCAATGAATTATTACTTTACTGAAGTATCAAAGTTGTAATATAGGTAAATTATCTGATTCCCTTAAAGCACATCTTTTTCTAGTCTTCCACTGTAACATAATACTGTACAAACTTACCTTGTACAGTATTGCCGTTGTCTTCGGTAATTTCTTGTAACTATCCCTAGAGGAACTTATGTATGTAAGACATCTCTCCATCAATGCGATAGCTTCTGTCCACTTCTTGGCTCCAACATATGACTGAGCTATATAATATGACCTGAAATTTAAAAAAAAAATATGTGTTGTTTTAATTTATTTGATAAACTTAAATTATTACTTATACAATTACTGGACAATGATTCCCAGGAAAGAGGTGGGGAAAAAATATCAAAACATTAGGTACTGTAGGTGCGTGGGAAAGGGTAATTTTACTCTTTATGTTAGAACTTTAGGCTCAGGACCTTGGACCTTGGACCATATTCTGGAATGAAGTGAGCAAGATATATGGCTTATAAAAATTTGTTAAGAATTTATGAAGTTATCAACCAAGTAGTAAACAGTATATCACTTTCTGGAGACCTTTTTTAGAACTACATATTACATTGTAAAACAATCCTTTGGATGCTTTTTTATTTTGTACACTAACATTTACCTAAATGCTTTAAAACCTAATATCCTGGCTTCCATTTCTTCCTCTAGTGATGATTCCTCTTCTAGACCAGGTAAACCTGGAATTTCTGAAAGATTCTGTAAAACAAGAGTAAACAAACAAATTTATAGACAAATATAAACTCTAGATATTAAATTTATGTATGTAATTGGTGTAATGACATTGATAACAGGGTGGTTATAATAATTTTAGTTCTGCCATTTTTGTAAATTTGACAAGACATTTTTTTCAAATTTTACTGTAATTCCTTTTCGATTGCATACAATAGAATTCCGATGAATGACTAACAGAATTATTAAGAAATGGACACGTTCCATTAAACCTTTCACCCCCAAAGTCATATTCAAACTTTACCAAATCAAAGAAAGAGCAATTTCAGGTTAAAAATGTAGGGGTGAATGAGATAATGAAGTAGGAAAACAATGTGTGATGGAGTTGAAGTTCAGACCTACCTGTATCATTATGTCGTACAACCTGACTAAATCCTGAGGTTTGGTGATCTTTCTACCTTCCTGTACCTGTTTCCAAGGTAGGTAGTTTTTTAGTGATTCTATAAGAAGCAGGTTACGTTCTACTGTCTTGGTGAGCCGTGTATAGGTGAGATAGGTGTGAAGGTAATGTTGATTAGATATCTTCCCTTCTATCGGCTGTCCTCGGATGGCTGATTTAAAGTTCTGTCACAGAAAGAATATGCCAATCTTTATGATGTTACCAATGGTTAAAAGATGAAATTTTAAGAAAAAAATTGCCTACTGTTGTTTGTATCACTAACATTTGCAGTTCTCTTTGATACAATTAAACAGTGAATAAGTACAGTAAATATATGTTCAACTTAACTAACTAGATTTTACAATTACATGTATTGAAGCCACACCTATTGACTGACAATGTGCTAAGGCTTGCAATTACCAACTGACAATGTACTAAAATTTACAAACAACAAGTAACAATTAATTGAAGTTTACACATACTAATTGACAATGAACTCAACTTTTACATGTACCAGCTTGGATGCATTGAAGTTTACAGGAACTAACAACGAACTGAAGTTTACAAGTATAGAATATTAAACAATGAAATAGTATATCAATATAATTTGAAAGGAGAAACAATTTATAACTGTGAAGGTTTCACCATGGGTAATAATGTACCCAGTACACACAAGACTTAACATCAGACAGGCACATCAGTAATGTTACTTACAGCGTCTTCCTGTAAGGCATCACGGAGGACTTGCTGAGCATCAATACACTGCTTCAGCAAACTCTCGTAGATTGACACTTTACTGTCAGTGCTCTCTGCACTCTCAATCTCCTTGATGCTCTCCTGTAGGTTAAGCAGGAACAGACGAACAGGCTCACTTTTTACAGGTACTGTGCGTCCCCGCCATGGAAACTCCGAGAGAGTGGCTGCCTGCTTCTCTCTGGTTTGAGACAGCAAATCCTGAAGAAGAAGAAAAGCAGTCACCCCCCGTTATTTAATTTCAAAGCAAAAAAAATCAATAGATGATCTTTCTTAAAACACTGATTCTTAAAATACAATAATTCATAATCATATGTAAGCGCTGTTCCAGAGACAGAATATGGGGGCAGGGAATCACTTTTAATAAGATATGGTACCAGCCAAGACATATGGCTTTAGCATTTGCTATTGCTAAAACCAGGGTCAGTATTCATAAAACCGTTCTCATGCTCAAGCATGGATTCTGTGCTTGAACCTAGTTTCTTGTAACTCGCTTAAATCTTGTCAAATGATCAAAAAGTCAAATGTAAACATTGAAAACAGTTGTCGGCTTTAAGTCTCTTAAATGTTTTTCCAAATCATTGAAAAAATAAGATTTGTCTATGAATTTATAAGTAGAACAAGAAATTCAGCTTGAGCACAAATTCCATACTTGAGCATGAGAACGGTTTCATGAATACGGGCCCAGGTGTGCTGGTAGACATGTTTGACTCCAGATTCATGGCAAACTGTGTTTGATATGTACAAAGAGTCTTATCATATCATCGATCTTTATACGTGAGATTCCATTTTACTTGGGAATAATGAAATAAGACTGAAATAAATCAGCAACAAATTCAAGATCCTTTTTATCACACCAAAAGTTTTTTTTTTTAATGTTGCCTCCATTCTGAGGTCATAGTAGAATCTGTATTAAGTGTGTGACATCGGTTTATTATCAATTTACGTTGTCATAGTAAGTCATATCACTTGAGCTCTAAAGCAAGTGTGACAAGGGTGTTTTCAATTGTATGAAACTAGAACATTAACAAATACATCGAAGACAGCTTCTATATATAACTAAATACTTACATCCAGATGAGAAGTGAACTGATTCTCTCCTCCCTTGCGTCTCATCTGTTTGAGTTCTGAGATGGCGGACTCGTCACCGATGTTGTAGGCGCAGTAGCGTATGTTAGGTGTCACTTCCTCCACCTGTTGTAGGTAGACAGACTGTAGTTCCTCTGTGAATGCACTGGCCAACTTCTCATATATTGTCCTGTAGACACAACATTAACATATGTTAGTGATGATGGAATATGACAGGAGATAAACCTATTATAATTCTTTAAATTATCTCTAAAAGGAGAAAGTACAAACAAATGTAAACTGTATGCTGGAAAGTTTTTGCTGCAGTTTAATTTCCGCCTGTTACACTCTCCCTAAAGGGGGCAAATTAAGCATGACAGTAATAATAGTTACAATATATTTTAGTTAACATAGTAATTCCATGTGAAGAGTAAAATTAACTCGGGGCAAATATGAACTTACCAGTGAAGGACT
This sequence comes from Mizuhopecten yessoensis, assembly GCF_002113885.1. Taxonomy (NCBI): domain Eukaryota; kingdom Metazoa; phylum Mollusca; class Bivalvia; order Pectinida; family Pectinidae; genus Mizuhopecten; species Mizuhopecten yessoensis. The sequence goes on along the minus strand of NW_018404786.1, from coordinate 128,966 downwards.
AAAGTTTATTTAGGCGAAAGTTTCCCGGCATACAGTATATTTATTTGCCACAAAATATGGTGTTAATAGTTATATTTTTATAATGAAAAGGCTGAATGGATGCCCTTATACTAACATGAAACTTATACTTTAATTCTATATCCGTATCTCAGAACTGATTCACCAATACAATACAAACTTACTTTGCTTCTGTGTAGTGTTCAATGGCACTGGCCCAGTTTTCACTCTCAAATTGCAACCCAGCCTTCATCCACACGACATATCCCTAAAGAAAGAAAACAGGCAATTTTATTTTGATTCACCAAATTTTGAAACATTTTCATGATTACTGTCTTTTAAATGGATCGATATGGAGGTGTGCATACCACAATATCATTAATAGGGATCTTCCTAGTATACCATAGCCAGGGCTCGCTTTACAATCTCCAAGTTGACATATGGCTACATTTTTTTCAGATTTGATGATAATCGTGTATATCGTTCTAAAGCGCAGCATCATTTTCCATATTAGAGGCATTGAGGGTGTAATAGTTTATAATGAGTTACTTATATGCAAGAAAATATATCATATACTTGTGTGGCAGACATGACAAGGCTTTGTTTGGCTAAGTAAACCAAGGAACAAAACTGTCTTTATAGTTTTGCAAACTTATGTGATGGCAGTGTTTTTCTACTTAAACTCGCAGAATATGTTCCTGCATGAATTAGGAAAATGTAGCATTATTTTTATTGATACTGAGAAGATATTCTTCAGTTTTCTTCATTTTGGGAAAGTGGGTAGGACGTGAGCAAAGTTTATCACAGGTGTAACTCTTGGAAATAGTTGAAACAACACAGTGGTTAAATATGTATAGGTTCATATGCTTGGTGAGATTTTCATTAAAATTGGTAAAGTAATTTCTTCATAGAGGTCCAGACCATATCATGTCTTCCTACAGATAGATGGAAATTCAGTAAACTATTTCGGTAACCTTTATTATCAGAGTTTATGATGACTAACAATAGCTAATGGACCAAGCGTGATGAATAGCAGTTATGGGATACACATGTACATTTAAATCACAAAACTTTGAATATTCAGAGTTTGTGCAAGAGAACAGACCTGGCATTCTAATTTGGTTCTAGCATCACATTTTGGACTTTTGCATAATTCCTGAAACTCCTCTGCGTAGGCAACTGCCTTCCTTATGCGTGACATCATATGAAAGCGCTTTCGAGGCTCTGTGTTGGCTTCCGCTTTTAACTGCATAGCATAAAACCATGCTCTTTCGGCACAAAACAGTGGCAAATGTAGAAATCTGGAAAAAAAAACAGTAAGATGAATGCCTCATGTAATCATGTAAGACAGCAACGTGCACAATTCATACATGAATCATTGGATAATGATGAAGCTTTATCTGAAAATAGTATTAATGTTACTTTCTCTTTTGGTAAGTGAAAACTTTATCCAGTTGTTTGTTAATTGTGCTCCCATTATTTCATCTCTACCAAAATTAAATGGTTTGATTCCCCCACCCCCAACAGATTATTCCAATAGAAAAAGTCTTCTTAAATCTTTCAAAACAATTCATTTAAATGATAGAATTCATGCATGTAGTCAGCCAGTGAGCTTTGATGTTTGAATAATACAGCAGAGATAATTTCTGAAATAATTTGGAAGAGAATATCCTGGTGTTAAGTGTCCCAGTGCTGTAATACATTTATCATTGTTTTCTTTTTTACAAATACATCTTGGCTCTGCTATAAGGATTGAATCTTTGACTTCTTGATGATAAAGAAACAAGTAGCTTAACAACAGTGCCACTAGAAACGATATTTGGTATGTTAATACTTTTCTGCAACATTTCTTGAGATAATTTCAAAATGATCGAACTACCTGAACAAGAGGCCCAAGGGCCTTAGCGGTCACCTGAGTTATATCATAGGTACTGGTAGCTTTATTTTATTGTTTAGATGTGATGTGGAAATCAGCATGTAAACTAAGTGAAATACAATACTTGTCATGTCATCAATGGATAAGAATTTGAAAATATTGGTAAATGTTCCCTTTGGGGCCCCGCCCTAGCCCCTGGGGATGGGGCAGGAATCC
>NW_018404786.1:107424-125154 GCF_002113885.1 Mizuhopecten yessoensis | reverse complement strand
TAATTTTCCCTTTGGGGCCCCGCCCTGGCCCCAGGGGTTGGGGTAGGAATCCCAATTTTACAATTTTGAAGCCTCATCTACCAAGGATGATTCTGACCAAGTTTGAAAAAAATCCATCCACTGGTTCTTGAGAAGAAGTTGAAAATGTAAAAGTTTACGCACGACGCACGACACCGGACGAAAAGCGATTAGAATAGGTCACTTGAGCAAAGCTCAGGTGACCTAAAAATGTGAAAATGCCTGTAACCTGTAATTGTCATTGTACATATAAAGAGGAAATTATATAAATTTCATAGGAACATAGCTTTTTTAAGGTCGATATACAGTAGAAAATTGGTAGGACATTCTTATTTAAATCCTTACTAAAACCAAAAAATACAGAAATTGGAATAGCAGTGAGTGCCAGTGACTTTTGATGCTTTAGGAAATGCCATATGTCATGATCAGCAGTGGAAAGCAGTTTTTTTCCTTAAATAATTATCTCAATTAGCACAAAAAGGGTCAATAACTATGTTAACTTTGATCAATGCAGTACATACATGTAATAAGAATTTCTGACATAAAATATATCTGTTCCAAATATTAATAACTTGTTAAGAACCTGAACATTTTATATTTCGGTTTTACCTGACATCTGTCAAATTATCCACTTGGATCTTTTTTGGCTGCACTCTGTGTTTTGTGCCTTGAGGAAAATGCAAAGATTTTCTAAGACGATGGATCCTTCTTGAACAGTATCCCCTATGAGAAAGATTAAAATAAAAAATAAAATAGGGTCTACAAATATTGATGGCAGGAAAATCCCACAATAAATACAAGAGCCTTTTTATGATGTTGGGGCTTTCATTAAACCTTTGAGTTTGTTTTTGACTCCCCAAAACTCTAGGGTTTGAAGGAACATGTCTATTTCATATGTTCTGAAATTGCTGCCAATAAATGTCAAGGGTTAGCTGAAAGCCCTGGATGTGCTTTTCCTTGTTTCATGGATGCTTCGATTTTATGATTCAACAAGTACAGTCAGTTACTGATACATTGTATCAAATAATTGTTTTTACAATCAGTGTACTTTTATCAATTAAAATATACAAACATGATAAGATAAATAATTATATGCCAGACTACATTAACTCATTGATAAATCTTAAAGTGATTGTTGATGAACTCATTGAACTGACAATGTGATGTCCATTGTGTGATATCACAAGTGTACCAGTGATTTAGAGGCAATGTTTCTTACTAATCAATAATGACAAAATCTAAATCAGAACGTTTTTACAGTCATATTACCTGTTCAGTTTATAATATATTATTGTGATGAAAATAAAAGTACAACACTTTGATGTAAAAATGTATTGTCCAGAGACTTTATATGTACTCACTAGTAATATTATAAGACTCTTTCATGCTCAGGGATGTAGGATAGGGAAATTCCACCCGAGGGGTTTTCAAATTTGGTAAAACCCGAGACTTTGCCGAGGGTTTTGCCAAATTTGAAAATCCTGAGGGTAGAATTTCCCTCTCCTATGCCCTTGGGCATGAAAGAGCATATTTCTCTCATTCCAACCACCAAAATAAGCTCAGAAACCATGAAAATGCGCTTGGACTGGCCACCATTTTGAAACTATCAATCCCCCCCGAGCTTTTTAGATGAAAACGAATCAGCCAGCCGGATTGAGCATATCCCATATTGGCAAACAGAGTTTGCGCAGGAAAATTAATCACATCTTTTTAACGTGAACAGTAAATATATCGTAAAAGGTTTTTAATTTCATCACGTCGCCTTTTCCGCATTGTGGAATAGGAGAGTTCCAAATTTGTTTTGTCACGTCATTGTCGAGCCATTGTGACATCACATCATGTGAAATGGGGTGTAAGATAGAAATTTCCTACACTACTTCCTTATCCTGGACAGCTCTATCTTACACAGAGGGAAATGAGGGAAATATATTACCTGTATCTCTGAAAATCTCCATGTCTAAGGCCATGTTGCTGACGTGCTTCTTTCACTAATTGCAAAACTGAAAACAACATTAATTCATTGAGGATGTAATCACAATATGTGGATTAAAATAAATAAGATTTCCTGGCACCTAACTTGCAGAAATATAGGTTTTACTACAATTAAAATTAAGAGAGAAAAACTTTATGGTAGCTACATATATAGGTAATTATACATGATTTCAGGCTATTATAAAATACAGCTTGTTATGATGAGATACATAAAGGTATCATTTGCAGAGAGACAAATAGACAATGAAATGGTCTCAGTTATATTGTTTATTTGATAGAAATGCTCTGTCCAAGGACTGAACCTTGCATTGGGGAACCACAATCTTACTGGGCAACGCTGGATTCTCCCTTTTCAAACATGAGAGACAGAGAGACTGGGCTCTGTTACGGACAAAATTTTCTGTCCAGGCTCTGTTACGGACAAAATTTTCTGTCCAATCAACTTTGCCACCAATACTGTACATGAAATTGGAATCCATAGCACTTGCAGCAGCTGTTGAAGGCGTGTATGGAAGTCGAGAACCTTTTCATGTTAGCTTTGGGTGAGATGTTTACTATGTAATTTTAATAAGCAAGCCCCAACAGTATTTGAATTTTGTATATGTTGGCAGGTATGAACAGTGTTCTATGAAAATACCAAAAAACCTGGATGCCTGTTCACAAGAAATCTTTACTGCTACAAGGCTTTTACATAAAAATGTCTCTACAACATATGGCAGTATACATCACATCGATGCAATCAGTCGACTGCTATGACCGACAGTCATTCAAAATGAAGCATAATTTGACAAAGATACATTTAAAGACCCTAAATGCTACGTTGAAGTTTGAACATGTTCGGTTTTATTAAAATTATGTGATAGTTATAAGTAACGATGCCATACATTTCCATGCAATGGGCAAACTCAACAATTACTTTCAATTCATTTCTTAACTTTTCATGGACGCGTAAACAAAAAACTTTCTATTTACAACTTTTAAGCAAACTTATATATTAAAAGACACGCCAGACCTATACAGTAAAGTTAAAAGTTCACGGCATATGGCATTTGCTCTCTGACAGATCTTAGTCTGCAAGTAATATAATGCCATGCCAGATAAGCAAACCATATTCGCATTTTTCATATTATAAAGTCTTGAATCAAGCATTTCATATAATTTACCCTCGACCGTAAAGCATTCGACTTCTGTATGGTCTGCTGAAGATACGGTTTCATCACCAGTTTCATTTTCACCGGTCATGCTTTCTCCATTCGCCGCCATGTTGACACGACATCTGACTTAGCGCCACCTACCAACATCGTAGTTATTCCCCTTGGTTTGTCGGCTCTTACAGATCACTTTCGGTTGATCTGTGTTAAAAGCACTTGGGCTGTACAGAGACGTATAAACGTCTCTGGGCTGCATGTTGGCCGACCTAATATTTAGAACTTTTTGTCAATATATATTAGTAAACCAACAATTGATACTGATATATTTCTTTCTCCTACGTTTTAATGCTGCGTACAGTCAGAGACGTATTATACGTCTCTGGTACAGTAGGTAACAACAGTTAAGCACAACAATAAGTTATGGTACAAAACAGCAGTCGTTAGTTTTTTTATCATATTTTATGATTAGATATTGTTTATATTAATTCAACAAAAATCCTGAATTCAACAAATTGCTTTGTTCGAACATGTTATTATTGGACATAGACTAATATTAGTCGGGCCGTGTATACGTGTCGCTTACAGGAAATAATTTGGTCTCTTTTATGTTTTGCCGTTTTACTATGAGACTGAAAGAACATATAGCCTATATATGTTTTATTAAAACGTGATATATGAAGGGGAAAGCGGGTGGGTTGTAACAATGACGCGCCAATGTGAAGCCGATTTCAGCTGATTCTATATAATTTCATATCTCTTTTTTATAAGAACATGCTTCATTCTATATTATGACAATTCAACTATCTGGTGGCGTCTGAATTATCTCTTCAATATAAAAGAAATGTTATGGAATGTAGTTATCCTTTGAGTTTGCATTTTTTCGCCTTCTTGGACGGCCTTATAAAATACTGATTATTATAGGTGGCGCCAAATACTGACAGCAAACTACATATGAGGTATAATACCTTCTCGTATTCCACCATATCGAAATACCGGGGGGGTTTCCATGTGGGGGAAAATTGAGGAAAATGGTGAAAATACATGATTTTTAAAGAAAATTCTCATGGTGGGGGGGTTTCCTGAAGCCCAAAAAACCCCTCTGGATCCGCCACAGTATAGCATACAATTAATGTATGCATTTGCTCTCATTTTATAAGATCGGGGACCCCTTTCAGTTTCTTAAAATATGGACAGTTTAATAATGAATATTTAAATTACTATTAAAACAACACGATCGTTTTACTGGCTTGAATATTCGATCTCGATCATGATCATTTATTTTTAAAACATTATTATTTTCTTCATTTAGAAATATGACTTTAACACGGAAGTGGGTGTGTCATCTGCACCAACTTAGGTGAAAGGAAGTCCATATGTGTTCCACGCGACATATCAGTAAACGGAAGATTTTAATTAGATTGAACCAAATATAAATATAAAAAGTAAAGTGTCGCAAAGAATTTATTAGGGGTGTTATCGTGGTAGCATGATTGTGTTCGTTTCTTCGCACATGGCGAAGCAGTTAATATGGTATATATAGGGTGGCGATCTCAACCATTTCTAAATCATAATCATTTTCTGCGTCATCTCTCAGACCCCTTGGGGTCAGCCCTATATGGTGTTGATCTCAACTGTTTCTTTGTTATGACCTAGTGAGTAAGTCTCTAATGGCAGTGTGGGACTCATGGACCAGTCCCGTTAGCATTAAATGAATTGTCAATTCTTCTATTTTAGATTTCCAGCCAGCAGTTATATGGTTTCGGGGTGGTGATACCAACCGTTTCCAAGTTATGACTATATAGGACTAACTCCTCCGGGGGCGACAATGTTGTCTCGTCATGCCAATCAGTTGTATAGTTTTAATGTGGCTATCTCAACCCATGACATGTCATGGCCTGGAGACTTAGTCTCTAGGTGAGGTCGGACCCCTGGGCAAATCCGTGCAACAAGGATAGATAGATATTTACCTATGTATGCCCATGTAATGTCTAACAGATACCCACACCATCTATATTCTCCCTACCGGATGACGTACATCTATAAATGCAGGCGCGTAGCTGCCTTTACGCAGGTGAATTCACCACATTTTCGAACAGAAAAAAACACTGCTTGTTGTAACCCATGGCCCCCTACTAGGGCCATGCCTGAACCCGCTCCTAAATTAATCCACTTCGAACAAGTGCTAGCTATGTCCCTGATTAGTGTGTTCGCTTGCAGATGTATCTCCGTTGCTCTCTCCGTATCTATCTTCACTCGTCGTAACTCTCTGATAGTTGATCTCATGTATATGCTTTTTTTCGGCTTATCACCTATTTTCTGTCCGGAACTACTTAACCTAAACACATTTAACGTGTGTATGTGGCAAGATAACTCTGGGATCTGGATTGTTTGTAACTCATCTGATCGAAGGACAAGTGAGCTTATGTCGTGGCGAGGCGTCTGTAAAACGCTACCAATCCTAAACAGCTAAACAAACTTGGTTTGGAGAATAGTTTATCAAGGAGGACTCAACGTTGTGTTAATGCACGTTGTTGCTTCCCGAGGCCAGAGAAAAAACGGAAATAGAGGAAGGTCTTTCTCCTCCATTACGAATGCAGTCTATGTATGATAAAACATGTTTAAAGAAATGATAACAAACCAACGTAATAGTAAAGAACAAACTTCAACTTAAAAATATGAGAACTAAAGTAAAAATTCAAATCTTTCTCTGAAGGAATTTTAAACAAATAGGATCGGAAGCAACTTTTGGTTAAGGGGACTCAATGTTGTATAAGCGGAGGGCGCGACTCCTTTGAGGGAATATGCAGGGACTCAAATTGGGAAATAATGTTTTAAATTCTTCTCCTTCCGTATAAATAAAGGGATTTTAACTCAATTTGGTCTGAAGCAACGTTTAGATAAGGAAGTTACGAGTTATATAAGCGTAGGGTATGGCACCCTGGGAGTAAAGGGCAAGGCCCAAAAGGAAGAATTAAGGTAATCCTTCACCTTTTTTAAATCATGGGATTTTAACCAAATTCACCTGAAGCAACCTTTGGATAAGGAAGCTCAATGGTGAAAAAAGGAAGAGGCGGGCCCAATTGAGGAAAGAATATGTAAAATTATTTTCCTTCCGTACAAATCAAAGGATTTTAAACAAATTTGATCTGAAGCAACCTTAGGTAAAGGTGCTCTATACAGCACATTTGACCGAATGGACTAAAATGTATAAACGAAAGGTGTGGCATACTGGGCACAACACATTTTAAGTATATATATGAATTGGCGCTTTTTAGGTTATTTGTTTGTTTGTTTGTTTGTTTATGTTTAACGGCCCATCGACGGCTGTGGTCATTTAGGGCCATGGTGATTTTTTTATTTTTTTTATTTTTTTAACAAACATGTGAGTAGCGAAGATAAAATCAGATAAAAAGTTTCATATTAAAAGCATTCGCATTGTATGTGTAGATAATTAAAATAAAAAGGGAGTTAAAATAATAAAAGAGATAACGAATAGATGATATGGACTATGTGATATATATAACGTCAAAAATGGTAAGGTGGGTTAGAAAACATAAGAGTCTATAGAATAGATCGACGTTTTTTAAATAGCTAAATAAGTCCTTCGAGTCCACGAAACTGAAAAGAGTTTTCATATCCGTGACTCGAAAGTAGTTATCTTGAATGTGTTTAAAATCGGAACATTCTATTAAAAATGTTCCACTGTAAATGTAGTGTCACATGTGTGGCATGGAGGTGGATCTTCTCGTTTTAAAAGGTACAAATGAATTGGATATGTGTGCCCAGTACGAAGCCGAGCGAGGACAACTTCCTCTCTACGACCTTTACGACTTGGAACAGATGTTTTAAGTTTCGATTGTACTTTAAAAAGTTTGTTGCTGGTCTCTCGAGCGTTGCTGCCATTCATTTTGAATGGCTGTACGAATAATTGGTTTAAAATCTGTATATGGTAGTTTGATATTTGTTTGTTGGAGATTCAATGCATTCTTTGCTTCCTTGTCAACAAATTCGTTGCCTTTAATTCCGACATGGCTCGGAATCTATAGTAAAGTTATTTTTATACTTTTTTAAGATACGAGACATTCGAAGAGCAAGGTTTTGTACGAGTGTGTTTTTAGGATCTCGTAACTGTAAACTCTGAAGGACAGATACGGAGTCTGAACATATGATTGCCTTTTTAATGCGTTGTTCATCGATATGGTCGAGGGCCAAACCAATGGCGCATGCTTCGGCAGAAAAGATGGAGGCGCCGTCTGGTAGTCGAACTGAAGTGCAAGAATTAGCAGTACAGCAGGCTGTTGCCCCACTTTCTCACCTTCTTTGGAACCATCGGTGTAAAGTTGTGTATGAGAAGGCATTCCCGAAAGGAAGATTTGTGTTCTTCGGGCATAACACTTGATCTCCCTCGCTCATGTAATGTAAAGTTTAAATCAGGTGTTTGAATGGTCCACGGAGGAACATCAGATATGTTAAATTCAGCTATGTCAGTCAACTTTATGTTGAGTTCTTGCAGGAAATTTGAAATTCGGATACCAAATGTCGGCAGAAGTTTTTGGTTTTGCGTAAATATGTTTTGGTATTTTGGGTTGAATACTTGGTCGAAAGCAGGATTTTTGGGGTTTGATTTCAATTAAGCTGCAAACTATAATGCAAGTTTTTTTCCTTCTGTCATTAAGTGATGGTTCATTCGTTTCCACGTACAGGCTTTTACAGGTGTTGTTCGAAAAACTCCAAGGGCTAGACGTAACCCTTGGTTATGGATTGGGTCTAGCATTTGCAGGTTAGAACTCCGCGCCGACCCGTATACCATAGAACCATAATCTAGTTTTGTTCGAATAAGTGATCTGTATAGGCGCAGAAGCATTTCACGGTCCGCTCCCCAATCAGTATGAGAAAGGACTCGTATAAATGTTTAACGCCTTGGAACACTTATCCTTCAGATACTTCATATGTGGTATGAAAGATAGTTTCGAATTAAAAATGAGGCCGAGGAATTTAGTCTGTTCAATAACAGGAATTCTAGTGCCATCGAGTGTAAGGATTGGGTCATTGTGTGCTTTTCTTTTTCGACAGAAATGCATGCACAGTTTTAGATTTAGAGAATTTGAAGCCGTTTTCGTCTGCCCAATTTTGTAGTTTGTTTAAACTCTGTTGAAGTTGTCGTTCTATCGTGTGCATGTTCTTAGATCTGTAACAGATCAAGAGGTCATCCACAAATAACGACCCTTCTGCTGATTGACCAAGACATTTGACTATATCGTTGATTTTAAGACCAAAAAGTGTGACTGATAGGATTCCACCCTGTGGGACTCCCATTTCCTGTTTAGACGTTTCAGAAAAAGTTGAACCAACACGGACTTTGAAGTGTCTATCTGATAGGTAATTAGATATAAAATTGGGAAGGTTTCCACGTACGCCAAGGTCGTGAAGATCTTTCATGATGCCATACTGCCATGTAGTATCATAGGCCTTCTCAAGATCGAAGAACACAGCGACAAGGTGTTCTTTCTTGGCGAAAGCCTCTCGAATGAACGTCTCTAATCTGATGAGATGGTCATTTGTCCCTCTTCTATTTCTAAAGCCACTTTGAAGAGGGGATATTATATCGTTGGCCTCAAGAAACCAAACCAGTCTAGTGTTTATCATTCGTTCCAAAGTTTTACATACACANGAGAAGCGTAAACTTGGGTGAATATGTAAAGGAGGCATGTTAGTGACGAGTCCGGCAAGTGCTTGAGGAATTTATATGGAATATCATCAGTTCTGGTAGGGTAAATTGCTCATTATAACTTTCTTTAAAGACTGAAATTTTTGGGAATGGTTTTAAGGGGATGAGTTTTTAGCTATGTTTTTTGGAAATGCATCAGCAATTTCAGACCTAGACGAAAAAAAATGTTTTTATGAATGAGGTGGGAGGATGTTGACTTTTTCTTTTTCCCACTTATTTTCCGAATCATATCCCATACTTTTTTGGTGGACGTGTTTGATGATTTTTTTTGATACATAATCTCTCCAGCTGTTTCTTTTGTCAATTTTAATTGATCGCCGAGCCTTTGCCCGCCGAATTTTAATATCACTGTAGTTTGAAGCAGTTGGGCAATTCAAGTAACGTCTTAGAGCAGCTGCCCTTTTTAGGTTAAAAAAGCTGATAGATTAAATGCTGTATAAACGGAGGGCATGGCCCCTTGGTGACAGAGAGGTGGGGCCAAATGAGTACATCCACCCATAATGAAATATCAGTCTCCTTGGTCTAACGATGCTTCAGACAAAATTTGGTTAAAATATCATGACCGGTACTTAACGAGTAGGACTTTAAATATCACCTTCATTTTCTCCATTGGGCCTCGACTCTCCATTTGTATGAAGTGTAGTCCCAAATTTAGTATCGTTTTAAAGTAAAGGTGACGACGAACGCTCGCCAAGACATAAGTTCACCTGGCCCATTGAACGAGATGACCAGAAACTATGTTTGCACTACTCAGTCTACAACTCAAGACAGTTTATGTTTTTGACGAGTTGAAATAGGAAACACGCACTACTGTATTAACGATCGGAATAAGAGTATTCTTATTACATCCTACCTTTTAAAATACTTCATATATAGGGATGACCCATATTCCAAATGATATTAGGGTGACTCATAATCCAAATAATATACGGCGCAGGGATCCAAAGGGCATGTATTGCGTCGGGGTATAAGAAATTTCAAAATTAACAAAGGGATACAAATCTATATATAGTGGGGTACAAGAACCAACAATAGTTTATGACACACCGCATTCCTATGAAACACAAGTACAAGTTTGGTGATTGTAGGTGAAATATCATGCTGAAGAAATAATTTGATACAAAAATAATCTAAGTGCTAAAACTTCAAAAGACCTTACTTCAGTACACAACCCTCTGCCCTTTCAAGCTGCAATATAGCGTAGTGAGTTTGGTGAATGCTTCAGACAAACTTTGGAGTTGAAAACAAAGGGCTATTACTCTGTAATTGTTAGACCAAATATCTGTATGTGATACTTCGACTTCCCGAGATACATAATTGCAGGAAGATTTGTCCAGTATATGAAAGCAAGGAAGTCAAGCTTTGAACAAACTTTGGTATGTCCAAAGCACGACATCGTTCTTTTAAAAAAGAACCAAGTGCCACGGCTCTTTCTGTTGAGCAGGAGACCTATAACAAGAAGTGACATTTCTCCTTCCCACGATATACACTGACACGCAAAATAAACGCAACCCCCTAAAATGTCCATAATTTTATAATATTTATAAAATATTATGAGCCGTGTTGAATAGCATGGTATCATACATGAACTCTGTCACACTAGGCGTTCTCGAGTCCCAGACCTGTTTATTGTCTCGAGAGACGTGGGTGTTGCTTTTTCCGGCGACGGCGTCAACATTGAGTTTTGGTGTTTAAGTTAGTTTCTCTGAAAGTATAAGTACTACATCAACCAAACTTGGACCATAGATGCATCTTAGGTAGTACATCTCGAAACATGCATAACACTAACTTTCATGGTCCATTGACTTTGTCAGCGTCTCCATTAACATTAAGTTTTTTCGTTTAAGTAAGTTTCGCTGATATGTGCATTGATGGTAAAGGCGGGACATAGGCGAGACAACATATCAATCCGAATGACTTCTCATTCTTCAGGTATCGGGTAAGAATAGTCCGGTAAAAGAAATTCGTTTGTGATTACATCAAAATGCCTAGTATAGACTAACTTACAATACACACAACAGGGCAGTGCAGTTACTATTGGTTGGAAACTACCAACATAAAAGCACAATATATCGTCTTTACAGCCGTTTTAGACTAACTGGCCATGATACAACTACCGACCAGCCTTGAACTGGCCGACCGAAGGTTACAACGCCTCGTCAGGTTCGGTCCATGCGGTTGCAGCAGTTCAGAACTGCACAAAAAACTGCAAACGAGACACCAGGGACAATCAATCCTAGAATAAGCCAAGATACTATGCTGAAGCGTCTCCAGCATTAAGCTGAATCGCCTTGCAGTGGGAATGCCCTTCACCGTTATCGATGTCAGACTCAAAAGGCTCCAGCGACACCATCTAAACGTGTTACCTATGCAACGATGGCGCCGTGTACTCTTCCCCGGCGAGTCACGATTAACGCTTTACCGCTCTGATGGGAGTCGGCATGTTTTTCCGACATAGTGGTAAACGTTGTGTCGATAACTGCATGGTGGAATGCGACAGGTTTGGTGGTGGGCAGCGTTATGGTGTGGGGTGGGATCTGTATTAGCCGCAAAACCCCTTCAGTCGTCATCGAAGGCAATTTGACAGCTCAATGGTACATGGATGTTATTCGACGACAACCTGTCATCGTGCCGTTTGTCCGCCAGCGTAACGTAATCTTCAACAAGACAATGCTCGGTGCCATATGGCACGACGTGCAATGGACTATCTTCGCAAAAACAATGTCGACATGTTACCTTCAATCCCGATCTCTTGCCAATAGAGCACATGTTGGATCGACGCATTCAAACGCGCCCAAATCCACCAGAGACTACCCGCTCTGCGTCAGGCGCTTCTGGAAGAGTGGCAGAACATCTATGGCACAAATAAACCGTCTTATCAACTCTATGCATTGCAGAATTAGAGTAGCAACAAATGCTAAAGGGGGTCCTACTCATTATTGAAGTCGGAAAATTACAATGGCCCTCTTCAGTCTATTATTTTGCCAAAAGTGATTAACGATAGCGCTAAATTTACTGAATTATCCAATATAATAGACTATCTTTAATTGGCTACGTTACTTAAACAAACATTTTGAAAGAAATATTAAAAAAAGAGTAGGAGGTTGCGTTTCTTTTGCGTGTCAATATATAAGTATAGCAGCTTGGTGAAGATAGGTACACTAGCGAGTTAGTTATAGTCCAGAAAATGTATTGTTGACCTCCTCCAGCCAACACCATGCCATGGTATTTTCTGCCAAACAGCACGTATAAAAGCTTGAATTTTTAAAAGGTGGAATGACATACTCATATTACTGGTTAACAATGTCATGGAAAATCGTTCAGTTTGCAGCATCCAACAGTTCCATTGTACGCAACCATAATAATATCTGAAAGACATTAATTCACCAAGTTAAGTGAAAACAAATATTATACAACGGACAATGAAGGAGAACTGAAGTCTAAAACAAACACAAAACAATAAATCAATATTTACAGAAATAAACCTTTATTGGGTTTTGTTAATATGTTTGGAATATCGATCATGATTCAGTTCTTATTCTGTGCGTCACTGTCAAATTATGATCTAGCATTATAACATAAAACAAGATTACAAACTTTTAAGAGTAAATATGTCTAAATTTGATCAATCAACTATCATCATTCTGTGCAATTTGTTTAAACTCCCGAGAAGAAAATCAAGTGTTTATTTTGAGTGAAGAAATGTCACTATTTTTTTAATGCTACTATTTCATAAATGGCAAGAACAAGTACAATATCATCTACAATGACACCCAAATATAATAAGATTAAATTAAAGACTCTGATCTTATCGTCTTATAAAATATTTCTTCATGATGTTATAGCATATAAAAACATCATTAGATGTAATATAATGTAGAACTTAATTCCTAATTAAGTCACAGCTACGTAAATATTTGAGTGTTATTTATGTGTTAAAGTTGAGTTACAACCGATTATGTACCATATGTACTGAATTTTATTACTAAACTAATGAACCTTGGTCGATCTTCCAGAAATTACAGAAAAATCATACAAAATATGGTTTAATTAAAAAGGGACTTTATCAAAGCACCATAACTAAATATAATTCAGCCACACTGCCTTTGCTCTACAGACATTATCAAGATTTTAAGTACAAGGTAATAATATACAGACATTGAAACAACGTTGTTTTCTATGGTTACATACACAAGTTGAAGGAACTTTATTTGATAAAACATACATTCAATAATCTTCAAAGCTTTTTCTCAAACAGGTTATATCAAGCAAATTAATAATGTTCATTCCTTATGATTTAATATCAACACCAATCCTGTACTTGAATGTTTTGAAGGGAAAATTTGATTGTGTTATGTTGAAAATGGTGCCTCTAAATAAATCTATAGAAAATACAATTCAACAGTCTCTTCAACAATATAGGATATCAGGGTTATTAAAATCTGCACCAAGTCTGATATTCTTACAACAAATGATGTAATGTAGATTATACTATAAAACAATAATAAAATGTCTTTTAGCAGCACTAAATGTGCCATGGACATTTACACATGTAAATCCTTCAACTGTTAGAATCATTTAAAAAATTAAATAAACACAGCATAAACACATCAAGTCATCAACTAAATAGTTTTAGTGATCATGTAAAAATTGATTTCTGAAACATGGTTGTAGTTATAGTTTTCAAAATAACATATCTAACAAAACTTTGGTTATTTCAGAAATAATTCACTTTTCACTGGAATTCGTATTTTAATCTATTACAAGTCAACAATTTCAGTGTTCATACTTAGTTACTTAGCATATTATGCTTAGCATGTCAATTAAATAAAATTCAACCAATGGAATCAGACTAAATAAACAGGATATGCTAGTAATATGCTTCGATAAGTTAGATATTTGAACAAACAAATAAAAAATGACTTCAATGGAAAATAAACTATATTTTAAAATAATTGCTATATTTGTTCCCCCATCCACTCCCCCTTCTTTGCCTTCCTCTCCTCTCTGACATTGCTTTGCTTCTGCTACACTGTCCCTTATTTCCTTCTGCCCCCTTTACTTTTATAATGGGGTTTTCTCATGACATATGTACAGAAATACCGGGTATCTGTCAAACAAAAACTTCTAGCAACTAATCAGTTCCCTGGCTCAATACCAAAAGAAAAGAGAAAGTGGAAATATTTATTTGATTTAATTAAAAATCTTTCCTATTTAAACTTAAATTGGTATAGAAGTTTAATATTTTGCAGACCTTCGTATGTTGTAACAATCTAAATGTAACTATGATTCTGGAAGGTTGATTCCTTCTATAAACAAAATCCTAGACCTACTGTTATAATACTGAAAGCAAAATCCTTAAATTTAACACACAAACAAAAAATACAAAATCAAACAAGCTCAATAAAAGACAGGATGAATCATATCAATTTCACTATATGACCTTGAAACAGGTATATCCATACAGAAACACTTGCAGTAATGCATGAAATGATTGCATAGCTCTTTATTTGTGAATGAAAGTTATATATATATATTAATCCATATATTTAGTTTGTTGCTCCAAATTGTAACCCTACAATAACACTTGCGTATGATAATGCGCGTCTCTGAAACAAGTTGTGAGTGCCAAATTCTCCCCAGTCAGATTCTAGTGCTGTAGATAAGGCACAAACATTGGTTGATAAAAAGCTAGTCTCTGAAAAATACAGCTTACACACAACATTTACAACTGTCTCGACTTGTTCCTCTGTTATTAATCCATAAAAAATATATATCTGTGCATGGTAGGTTTAACATATACACCTTTATGTCATACAAACACAATATCAGGGGGATATACACAATCTATCACAAAATTGTACGAAATCAGCTTAGTTTATAAATCAATCTTATTTACAATGTCACAAGAACTATCCAAAGAGAAATGATCAACTTGTGTCCATAAGCGAACTCAGAATTCGGCATCAAAGTACAAGGAACCAATATGTATAACTCCAGAAATGTAATATGTATCTTCACCAACAAAGCTTCTATATGCAAGAAAGTTATAGCTTTGATAATGGTAATTTACTCAATTACATTAGGTTTAATTCCCCTGTTTTTTTCTGGTCTACATGTGTTGAATCTTTGAAATGTTCGATCAGCAAAGTATTGTCCATTGTTCCATCTTGTACCAGCACATACAACCAGAGGTGTCAGAGGAGGGTCTAACCAAGAAGCCTGGACATAGCCTGGCTATCCACAACTGCTCCACATTCCTCATACTTCTTTAGCAGACTAGTCCACATGTAGCTACTTCTTAGCAGGAACTTGTTGCCTGTGTACAGAAAAGTTTACACAAAATACACAGGTATGTATCAATACGTACAGTCTGCAGCATTTTCCCCACACAAAAAAAATCAGATCAAGGTAACTTAAAGCCGACAGTGCAAGTTAATAAGCACTGAAGAGCAAGTTATAAACAACCACAGTTCATACAAACAAATATTAGATGATATACATTTTCCTACTTCCTCATTGGTTGATCATAATCCCTTGAAGGTTAGCAAATGTAACTCAGTGTTACTATTTTTAGAAACAGCAGGCCAATATTCACTTAATGACATCATTTCAAATTGCAATGTCACAATACTCTCTGCAAAATGCAGTATTTTCCTCTGGACGATTTGCATATGTTTTTGTTTAATGACTTAAACATTATTTAGCATCTAACACAACAGTTCAGGACTTTTATTTTGGTGAAGGCCTACTGGTGACATGGACCTGAAGAAGTGAAAATGACCTAATTTCTGACAATATGACATTCTCAGCTCACAACTGACAGGTGAATAATTAAAAAGAAATGTCCATCCCATAACATTTACACTTGTAAGATTCTGCTTTATGTTTCAGAATTCTTAATGATTTATTATGAAGTCTGCCTTGTTTCTAGATATCCAAACACAGTTGCACTATCAAGTTTACCGTACCGTCCTGTAATCAACGATTCGTGAGACTACAAATATTCTGAATGCACTAGTAGAGTTAGATAGTACTCCAACAGTGTTAGAGGTTTATGCGGCGAGATACTTTTGACAGGTGCCACGTAACCAATCATATCGGATAGAAAAAAGACCCACCAGCGGCCTCTCATGTTATAGGAGTAAGTTAGATAGCAGCCATTGGAATAGCAGACTGCCGTCATATTCACAAAGCTGTTCTGTTTTACATACTGTATTTTACCGGTGAAAAACCCAGAGGGCCTGTGCAAAAAGAAATTGGATCAAAGGTGGAGGGTGGGCTTATTACCGAATGTAAGCCAGTGTATCACCAGTAGGCCTTATCTTGCAGTCACATCTTAAATAATTAACAATGCACAGCTCAACCAGCTTGCCAAAAACGAGGTAAATATCTGGTTTTAGTGAATCATCTGAATGTATTTAACACACATGCAGAAATACATGTACAAACATTGTAAGCCTATTTAGTATTTTTGTACTGACTGACAGCAAATGAAACGTCGTTGATGAATTTTGGCTTCTAGGTAAATCATCCAGTATTTTTGATAAAATTCTTGGCTTTAAGGTAAATCATCCAGTCTTTTTTGATAAAATTCTGAGTGCTGTGATAATAGGTTGGTGGATGGGGTGGTGGAATAATGCGCCTTCTAGCATAATCACACACAGACAAACAGATGGACACTATCTGACAGGAAACTAAAACAAAACCACTCATCACTTTGTAGTAGGGGTAGGAGGGCATAATACGATTTTGTACATGATCTATGATAGCCTGGTGAAGAGGGTGGCAGTCTTTGTCATTATAAGGCTTTTTCTGACATAATCTTAAACTTGGAAACATTACAATCAATGCAAAACCATACATGATCAATATGCGAGCCAAACTTACCGATGATAACTATTCCCTTGTTGGCACGAGTGAGAGCCACATGGACTTGGCAGTGATCATCACTGACCCCTAAGTGATCTTCACACCACTTCCTACTGCTGTACCTGTCAATCTTATACTGAGGTAATGAACGGACAGTGCTGTAGATAACATATTCCCATTCACCACCTGAAATACAAATGGATTATTATGAAAAAGAAATCCACAAATCATCATTACTTCTATGTAAATTTGATGCTTTCTTTAATCTGTTAGATATCAATATTGTCATGTCAACAGTCCATGTGATCAAAACTTCCTCCCACTGTTTTCCAATGGCCCTTTGAAGCCAGTTTGTCTGACCTATTTACTAGATAGTAACACAAACAAGAACAGGGTAGATTTTAGAGTTCTGACAGCCAAGTTTTCTTGTGAGGAGCAGCTTGAAGCACAAAAACCAAATGCAAACTAGGGAACAAGAACCTACTTACCAAATTTCACAAAGACCTGTATTGGACATGCATACACCTGCGTAACTCGTGTATTGTCATCTGGTCACCTCATGTATAGTCACCTTGTCATCCCATGTGTAAATATCTTGTCAACCCATATGTAGTATTATTGTCATCTCATGTGTAGTCATATTGTCATCTGATGTTGAGTTATCTTGTCATCCCATGTGTAGTCACCACCATGTCATCCCATGTGTAGTCACCACCTTGTCATCTCATGTGTAGTCACCACCCTGTCATCCCATGTGTAGTCATATTGTCATCTGATGTTGAGTTATCTTGTCATCCCATGTGTAGTCACCACCCTGTCATCCCAAGTGTAGTCATATTGAAATATGATGTTGAGTTATATTGTCATCCCATGTGTAGTCACCACCCTGTCATCCCAAGTGTAGTCATATTGTCATCTGATGTTGAGTTATCTTGTCATCCCATGTGTAGTCACCACCCTGTCATCCCA
>NW_018404786.1:93358-104515 GCF_002113885.1 Mizuhopecten yessoensis | reverse complement strand
TGTCATCCCATGTGTAGTCACCACCTTGTCATCCCATGTGTAGTCACCACCTTGTCATCCCATGTGTAGTCACCACCTTGTCATCCCATGTGTAGTCACCACCTTATCATCCCATGTGTAGTTATCTCGACATCCCATGTGTAGTCATTTAGTCATCCGATGTGTAAATATCTTGTCAACCCATATGTAGTCACCTTGTCATCATACCATGAGAATTTGTTTTTTTAATTATTTCTACCACAGTGTGCACTGACAAGTTCCCTGTTGCCTAGTGCAGAGGGTTGTGTATAGGAGAGCAGCACATTACCAACAGTTTATTATCAGCTGTATTAACAGAAATGTATATTGATGATATTTGGAAATTTTTCAACACAATGCAAAATCTACACAAATGTAGTTCATACCTGTATTAACGATCTTACCAAGTGCTTAAGTGTTTTTAAAATATCATGATAAAGAAACGTTCCTGTTGCATCTGAGAGACAAGCAATATAATCATAGGATCTGTATGGTATGTTCAATATTGTATGTGATACAGAGATCATATATTAATGATTTTACCAGAATAGAGATAACCCAGATTACTCGACATTCAGGAGGTTCATTGTGCACAGCCTCATTATATAACTGATTGTGAACTTAAGCCTACAGTTACTTACCATGTGCAGAGAGGACATCAGACACTTTGATATTCTTATGACCAGCATTCAACAGCATCCTTTTAATAGCCTCACATTGTACTTGATACTGGGCCAAAACAATGACTTTGGACTCGGGTACACCATGACGGCTCACCAGCTTACACGCTGTAGTTACCTAGAGTAAACAAAAACATTAACACTAATAAGAGCATACTGAAATTATATAATGTACAGAATAATATCTCAACTGGTAACCAACATAAACTAGAAATATGTCAAAATGGCATGAAAGTCACCCCATCATTCTGTATGATCATTTTCAGATAAATCATTGACCAAGCTGCAACTGATATATTTTCACCTGTCAATCAAAATGGTAAACAATGACCAGGTGTAAATACATACACGCTGTTTAGGTAACCATTCCAACACATGGAATTAATAAGAAAGCATTTCGCAAATATAACGTTAGCGTTGACCGACACCTCAAATATACGGGGAGATCTGCAGGCTGACACAGTCACCTGGCATGGGCAGAACAGGTGATTGGAATATAACGATGTTGTTTTCACAACAATAAGTTTCAGAAAAGATTCACGGATAAATCTTTTACTTTTGTTTTGTTATAAAATACACTTTTCCAAGTAGTTTTCTGATCGCCTGCAAATCTGATTGAATCGGACATCGATATCAACAGAGTGTGTAGGCTTAAAGGCAGTCACTCAAACAGGTCCTACAATAACTGCCAACAGCCGAATTCGCGAGGCATGAAGAACACCAAACAATTGTGATTTCAGCAATTCTCCTTTGAAAAGAAAAGAACGGTATGTATTTGGCTGTTTTGAGCCTGTTGTTATTTATTTTTCAAACTCAAACTTTTATCATTATCGGTTCAATTCGCATGGATTGTCACCTTGTAAATTACAGCCGGTTAATGGTATCATGCGACCTTGACTCTTTGCGGTACACAAACTTGCAAACTTCGCAACTTTACCCATGTCGTTTTGACAAATTCCTACTGTCAAGATTGAATAGTTCAGCATGATTTTACACAAGAACGACATTTTAATCCCGGAGTGCTAAATACGATGCAATTCTTCGTTATGTTTTCCCTATACATGGTATTTATCAATTCACAACGTAACGTCCTGAAAAGTTTACTCGAGTTTATTTATCCAATTCTATCATATAATATGACTTAAACTTGCAACTTTTCGTAATTGTTAAATTGGCAATGCAAGCAAGGGTTATTCAACGAAATTTAGCAGTTTATTGCTGCGAGCATATTTCAAAACATTTCCAAAAATCCTCAAAAAATTAACGATAAATGGTCGCGACCAAGGACTGGATTGTTCTCGAGTATCGTGTACACCCCTTTCTTGACACTTCCATTTTCATTAAAAAAGTGTGCACTCTATGCGAATATTAACGGTAGTCGTTGGTCAGACATGAAATATCTAAATCAATCAATAGCAATTTATAATATAACAGTTTACCCCTTCAGGAACCTCAAAGGTGCCTGATTCATACTCGGAACATCTTTAGGTTATATGTAATTCCAACGTGAAATTTGAAACACCTGTAGGTTTTATTTTATTCTTGTTTAAAAAGGAAATTGATATCCGAGTTATCCAAGAGCTTGAAATTAGCACCTGGTATATTCCGACAGATGCAAACACACAAAATCATTTAACAGTGAAAGGCAACAGAGTTAAAATCTGGGACTGAAACCGAAATTAATAGTCCCCCTGGGGGCAGGGGTGACTAAAAATGTAATATCAGGAGATTGAAGCTCATTCAACATTTGTTAAGGTGATATTCTACCAGTTATGTAAACCAATCAACTGTTTCATATTTTGGGAACTCCAGCTTTAACATGAAGATTGCAACTAGGAGATTTTCAATTTTTTGTAAAGATGATTTTCAAAGAATTCAAAGTTAACATATACACATATTTACATTGTTTTTCACTCCAGTAGATATAATGCTGGAATAAAACCATTTTAAACTGGAAGTTTTCAATTGAATTTTCAATTTGTTAATATGTAAATATGCCTAGAATTGAAAATGCCTGGAGTCATTTCACTTAGCAGTATTGATTGTGTATATTTCTCTCTAGCTAAAATATGGAAATAGAAAGAAGCTTCAATAAGTTCAACACATTTACATGTGTTGGCTTCAAGCTCCATCGTTTTATACGTACTGCAATATTAACTTCCATGTTGTTAAGGTATGAGCATTCCAATCCTCTGTCGGTCTTGACTGTAACAGCTTCCTCCTTGCCTAAGACATGACAGAAAACAAATGGCTGGTTCGGCCCACCTGGCCAGATGTTTACTTTTCCAGGAGCCAGCTGTTCAACACTCCCGCGCTGTGGAGTATTCTCGTAAAAATGCTCACATGGGAAAGATGCTATTCTTTCATGCTGTAAAATAGAAATAAACACATTAAATCACATTTTGACCAAAACTAAAGATATTATTACATAATTTTTTGCAATAAAATAAGTTATAGACATTTTCACATCATACTATGGTTCACATCACTACACATATGTCCGAAGAACATGTAATGATATTTTAAAATTTCAAACTAGAATTTCATAAAAAAAGCTTCCTGGTTTCAATTTGCTTCCTGGCCAAGTGGTTAAGGCATCTGACATTCTGCTACAACAAGCCCTCCACCACTGGGTCGCGGGTTAGAGTGTCCTACGTGGGGCTGTCGCCAGGTACTGAACGTAGGTCGGTGGTTTTTCTCCGAGAACTCTGGCTTTCCTCCACCACCAAAACCTGGCACATCCTTAAATGACCATAGCTGTTAAAAGGTCGTAAAACACAAACAAACCAATCTAAGCTATTTACCTATATGGTGAAAATTACTGGTTTACGATCAACAATAGACTAGAACGAGATCCGACACCAGTTTACATTTATTAGTGTGTAGAAGACATGGGACTGGGAAACAGAATCCAGTTTTAGTAGAGTCCACTGTTCTATACAATAACATTGATATCTTTGCCATACTTACCATACGGAAGTATTTATTGAGCACCAGGGCCTTTTCAATGTATCGCTGCAGTAAAGATGTGGTAAGACCCAGGGTCTTGGCTGTGGGACTATTGACTTTATGGGGTAGCTGGATGGCATCACCAAGGATAGTAACCTGTTTAGCGGACGCATGGTGAATCACAGGAGTGATAGCTTCAGCTTCAGTACACATCCCACAGTCGTCAATTATTATCTGTGAATGAGGAAGAGACATCTACACCTTTCTGTTGTTGAAGAGATATTGCAATTTATTTTGACAATAATCCAACTTCGTAGAAATTAAATTCTTTACCTTATTTCCATGTCATTTCTGTCAAATTGGGTAAATATCACAGACATAGCCCTTTTTGTTTGTCTTCCTTTAAACATTTTTTTTTTCTCCATCAAACAAATATTAACTGATCATATATCATACATAGAATATCAGTTTTTTTCAATTATTGTCCTCATAAACTGGAAACAAACTTATATACCTGTTCTACAGCGATGTTAGATAGCTTGGCACTGGCTACAGTATCACATGTGCATAAGATGATCTCTGCCCTGCATATTTCTGCTGTCTCTGCATCAGACTTCATTTTACAGTACTCCTCTACCTGATCAGAAGAGATATCATCAGGATACATCTTAAAAAGCATGTCATACTCATTGATGGTCTGGCTGTAGGAGTTGGAGCCTAGTCGGATCACATGGTGTAGAGAGGTGTCATTTGGAGATGGTGAATGAAACTCCTCTCCCAAAGGTTTCTGTTCATTAGACGGGACAGTTGACCCAGGTATGGGAAATTCCTTCTCCTCTACTTCATCACTATACACCCTCAGTATTTTTGGACACATCTTTCCTAGATTTTTTAAGTTTGCTGAAATCAAGAAGTTCAGATTACACAATGCAGCAGATATGAACACTTATATGCATAAATAGTGGCAAGATAAGAAGAATTCAGTTAACACACAGGTCCCACCCAGTCAACATTGAAAGCAGTGTTCAAAAATCATAAATTAACTTGAGCATTTAGACATTATCTCCAGTTCTGTTGATGTATCTCTTGTTGGGTGACAAACAATTTCATAAAGTGCCATATCCTTTTGACAGCCATTACATACTGTAAATGTGATTTTTTTGCTGTGTTGCAATGCTTCAGTTTTTCACTTAATTAGCCAGAACAAAATCCTCACCCAAACATTTATTCATAGATAATATACACGATAGATATATAGAATATATATATTAATCTGATTTCAGAATTTGCCACTGCAAAACAATTCCACATTGTGATCAGTTTTAAGAGTCACAATGCCAATATTTCCACATGCAAACATTTCTACTTAAATTAGATATTGTATGGTCTCTCAGAGCCACAGCGCAACTGGACTAAAATCTCAACTTTAAAACCACAGCATATCAATCTATATTGTAAACTCAAATTTGGGAAATTACCAATACATTAAAACCAAAGGAAACAATACAAGGGGTATAACAAAGTTAATGTATTACCTCCAGCATATCTACAACTTGACATTACTTGATTTGAGAAATTGAAGAATAGGCAAAAATGCATACCTGTTAATACATCTACTGATTGGTCTGTGGGACCACACAGCAAAACAAGATGTTTGAGGCCCACATTGGCATTACGTCTGGAGAATAAATACGCTAAGTAGCTAGCTACAAGTGATTTGCCCGAGGCTACAGGACCCTGTATGGCAGTGAAGCGTTGTTGAAGGCTCATTCTTACAGCATTGACCTGGTCATCAGCAAGTCTTGGCATCCCTGTCACTAGCAGTTGTAACAGTGTTTCCACATCACCATTATCTGAAAATTCAAAATTGATTATTATTTTTAGGAACATTTTCAATGTAATGGTGATTAACTAAAGTGCACAAAATATTTGGCAGCCTACTTTCATCTTTTTAATTTTTAATCACATCAGTATTTTAGACACAGGACTTCAGTTTTGTATAATAAGATATCTTAAGAATTCAAAATCAAAGTCTGAAATACAATGTATCTACTTATAATATACATTAGACAACTTATCAAACTTACTTGTAGATCCATCCACTCTGCCACTTATGATATCATGAGCAAGCTGGGATGCTTCTGTTAGCAACTGCACAGAATATTCCATTAACCTGATACACAAAATATAAAAACTCATCATAAATATAAATATATTAATAAATTACTTTGCATTACAATCTCTTTTCTTCACTCATAATACCATGAAACGTTCTTTTTAAAACTCTTGTGGACACTTAACAACCACACAATTTTGTTCATGGACATTCAAATGCTTATTTGTTTGAATTTTGTAGAATCAAAACAATAAAGAAGCATATTATTTGGGGTCTTATAAAGGTATATTCTGTTGTATTTTCCCAAATCATTGCAAAATTCAATTGATTTTCCCCAAATCATGCTTTTGTTCATGCTATCAAGGCACAAGCCCCGGTTTAAAATAGGAAGAAATAATTCTGGACATTGTTATTTTCAAAGTTTCAGACGGACCAATCAAGGCTCTTGAGGGAATTTACCTTTTTCGTAACTTAGGGGAAAAAATTACCTATTGAAAGTGAAGAATACATCCTTGATTGATTCCTGACTAAAAAAGTAGTACATCAAGTTCTGATGTGCCTATTTACATTTAATGATCAAGTAATAATAATTGAAAACACTTTACCTGTCATGCGTGGTCTTCGGGATCCATTCCAGAGTACAGTGAAGATTGCTAGCCTGGGGGCCGAGTAACTGAGAAGGAATGGTTGAACTGCTGTGCACAAGGACAACGTTAACTGTGATATTATCCTTGACTCGACTGACTGACACTACCTGACAATGTCCTACCCAACATATGGGCATGCCGTTGTTAACTAACAATGCAACATTCTCCCTCAAGCTGGGATCATCCGCTATATCCAAGTTGTTGTATCGCACACAAACACAGTTCTGAAAAAAGCTTGATGCCAGCTTAGCATTACCT
Source organism: Mizuhopecten yessoensis (assembly GCF_002113885.1). Classification (NCBI taxonomy): domain Eukaryota; kingdom Metazoa; phylum Mollusca; class Bivalvia; order Pectinida; family Pectinidae; genus Mizuhopecten; species Mizuhopecten yessoensis. The sequence goes on along the minus strand of NW_018404786.1, from coordinate 97,847 downwards.
GGAGAGAATATGTCATTGAGATTGAAACTGTTCGTAATTATGAACTGACGTTCCATGCAGAAAGTTAAAGGAACTGTAAAACTTGCCACAATCTTTGAGGATCCTGCTAACTTTTCCTCCTTCCACGCCATACACAGATTTTTAACCACGACTGATTGACCCGACTTGACAGCATTATGAGTGGATTCTAATCCTAGAATTGGTAGCCATAATTGTTGGTAGGAAGCTACATTTGGGTAGGCAGTATTATCTGCTGGTGGGATACTTCTGTGGGAAAAACAAGCAAGAGGATCATCTCGGTGCTCTAAACAGACTTCTAGACTAGGAGTTAAACCCAGAAGCTGAAGAGAGGGAGTGATGAGGCCGTTATGCAAATGAGCTGACATCTGCACCTGTACAACATCGCAGGTAGATAGGGTCATTGTAAAGTCTGCATAATGTTTTATCTTATCATCAAACTTATTACCCACAGACACATCTAGCACATATCCTTCACTCTGGGCCGCCTGTTTAACATGAGGGCGCACTTGTGTAACTGCACTTTGAAGCTTCTGCATGTTTTCCTCACGAATAGCACTCAGTAACCTTTGCCATTGGAATGCTGGAATTCTGGATATGAATCGGCTAGGATTTAGTACTTCAGTAGATATACTAGATACATGCCTGGTAACCTTGGTTGATACATCATATATTCTATCTTGCCAGGTCAACTTAACACTAGCATTGTCGTTGATAGCAGGTTTCTTTGATGTATGCAATGAAGGCAGATGGATTCTGCTCTTGTCCCGAGGGATATCACCAATGGTTTGAAAGCACAACTGAATGTCATTTTGATCAAGATTCTGTATGATCGGATGTAGTACAAGTGGACGGGCTTTAAGAGCAGAGCTCAGGTAGAGGCTATGTACAGCTTTATCATACGAATCCGAACGTTGACTAACTGCTGTCAAATGTATGCAAAGGGACTGGATTTCTTTACAACTGTACACAGAGGGTTGGTCTTCAATAACAGCCGTTAAAAGGCGTGTCACTACTAGATCAACATACCTAGAGATAGGCTTGGTGAAAGAGACATATGGAGAGAGATTAAGTGAGCTATGCTCCTGGTCAGTCTCAGTAATATCACCTGAACAGACAAACACAGGTGGATTCTGGATTTCATGTAGTTTAGATAAAGCAAGCATCAGTTGTGGGTGGTATTCTGGTTCTATCACATAACTTTGGGAGTATGCAATTTCTCCTGCATCTGCTGCATGGCATAAGGATTCCCATAGAACAGTTAACATCTCAAAGGGATCTCTGGGCTTCTTTCCCAGCTGTCGGATGTAATTCATGATGCAGGTGCATGCTAACTTGCAGTTACAGGTTGATGAACCCTCTAGGAATGGTTTGGTAAGAGCTATGGAATTCACTGCATCAGCTGCATACTCTTGCATCCACTGATCTCTATCTACTGACTTAGGTCGCTTCTGACATTTCAGAGGAGTGGTATTGGGGAATTTATCAACAAGCATCTTGGCTACTTGATGATCTGTTTTCAGCATAATTTCTTGCACTATCAAGTGCGCTTCTGGGGTCAACTTTTCTCGCGTCTTAAGGTCGTGATACTTGCTGGCATTACCTAGTCTTTCTTTTCTCCATACCATACAGATGTGATAAAGGACAAGCAGACAACTCTTCAGGTAGTCAGCCCCAGCCCCTGGGTCGTTCAGGGTCTCCTGTACTTCCTGGTATGTAAACATAATCTTAGTATTGATCACAGATTTCTTTAGTTGAATTTTACATATCTCCCCTGCAGCAGAAACATCCATGTACACGGACAGTGTAAGATGATCTTCTCCTGGTTTAAGGCTACATAGCTCTGACCCAAGTCTCTCTGGGATGATGTTGACTGTGCTGTTAGGTGTACTGAAAGCAGTTCCACGGGACCTGGCTTCTTTGTCAACTATACCGTCTTTCTTTACGTAGTAACCCACATCAGCCACATGCACACCTATCCTGTAGCTGCCATCACCCAACTCATCTACACTAAGAGCATTGCTGATACTTTCAACACCAGGTGAGTCAATGGAGAATGTCCAATCCTGTCTGATATCATGACGAATCCGAATCTCATGATCTGGAATGGTATAAGTTCTGGGATATTTGCTGTTGATTTCTCCTTCCACTTCTGTTTTGAACACCCTCCTTGGAATGTTGTACTCTACATTGAGGACCTGTAAGCCTAAATCAACTGTGGTACCTGCTGGTATATAGCCCACCACAACGCCTATTGGCAAGGAGAATGTTGGGTCCCATTTCAAGTACTGAACTACAAACAGTTTATCAGATGGCTTACTGCAATATAATTCCACCGCCTCATGAAAGCCAAGAGTCTTGCTTTGTGAATAGCGATAGACACACACTAAATTGTTGTCCACATTCTCTGAATTTGTTGATGTCAAGAGGTTGTAGATGCATGGGATGCCTTGGTTTATGGGCCACATCAGACCTGTGTTATCGGCCGAGGCTGTACAAACAAACAGTCTGTTCTTAATGTCTATACTCCTCCTCAATACACCAACAACTTTGCCCTGTGGACACCCATCCACTGGTTCTGCTGCATCCGGCGAAGACAGCTGTACCACTACATCATCCATATCGAAAGCACGACCACAATGTTGTCTTGTGTTGATGATAATTTTGCTGTAAGGTAAAAGTGAATCATGGACCTCTGCATACATTTTGGACCTTGATATAACTCTCAAAGTACAGAGTTTGAACTGATTGGGTTGAACTTTCAGCAAATTTTGCAGGTTCTTTTCATTGAAGATAGAGGGATAAATTTCATCCTCTTGTTCATCGTTCCCAGGTTCATCAACATACAAAATAGCCCGCTCATCTTCTTCTTTAATTTTGAAATCACTGTAACTGACACATCCTGCTGTTTCTTTGGCCAGTTGCAGAATGACATCTTCTGCATCTGCTAAATCTTCGACATCCAGATTACTCAGGTAGTCCTCAAAACTGGTCTGCCTCTGCATGGCTGTGCCCAATCCATTCATGTGGCCATTGAGTATCTGGGCTACATTGCCAGCTGGCACCTCCCACTGGGCCTCAGTACTTGGAGGAACAGATTGCATCATGTCTTTGTCTTGATTTGAATGTTGTCTTTGCTGGCTTACAATCTCCATCATTCGGTCTTTTGCTGACGAGTTGAGTAGGTTGGACACTTGCTGTTTGACAGAATTTAGGGTGACTGTAGGAGGATGAATGCTTTTCATATTATCACAGTGCTTCAGGAACACCCTCCACACATTGACACACTCTCCCACAGCACAGAGGGCCACTGGGTCTCCTATAACAGCAACAAAGGACTGGGCTCGGGTCAGCGCAGTGTTGAGGAGTTTGGGATCTGACAAGAATCCAAAGTCACTATCATCAACTGCATTTGCTCCAGCTGTTGTCTGTGACTCCAAAATGCTGCATGTCCTAACAGTAGAGAGGAATAGGGCTCTGAATTCTTTCCCTGAAAATACAAATTGATGCACTGTACACCAAATTTCCCAGCATACATTATTTCTGGTTCCCTTTTTTAGACATACTGTTGATAAGCCTATATCTACAGTAAGAGATCTGACAAAACGAGTGTGAAGGTTAAAAACATACTTATTTTGGTGCTTTGATCCTGGCAACAAAATATAATTATTACTGACTTTAAAATATTTATAAAATATCTATTAACATAGAAAAATAACAATAAAGGTATACTTTTCCATTGTAAATATTTTCATGTTAATTGATTCTGATATGTACATGTAACTATTCTGTTTATGCAATCTTCTTGTTGGAGGAAATAAAGAATATAATAATATAGGTTTGTGTCCTGGTAATCAGTGTCTTGACTATCCTTTCAGTATACGTCCGCTAATTATTATGTCATCTCATATAACTATAATGTCCGTTTTGTATTTTACAAGAGGCCCATAGGGCCTGTATCGCTCACCTAGATATCTTAGCAATCATGGCAGAATATTCTCCAAATGAGATCCATGGGAATATGCCAGACCCCAAGGCCAATCCTTGTAGCATATATATCTGTATTCAATTTTTCATGCCCAGCAATTTTATGTATGGTTATGGGGTGGGGATCTCAACTGTTTCCAATCTGTGACTCAGAAACTAGGTCCCTATGGTTGTGGCCAGACCCCAGGATCAATTCTAATATCATGACTGCATTTGTCTCTTTTTGCCCAGCATTTGTATATATAGTTTTGGGGTGGGGATCTCAACCGTTTCAAAGTTATGACCCAGGGGTTAAGTCTGCAAGGGTGGGGCAAACCCTGGGGTCAATTCTAATATCATGACTGCATTTGTCTCTTTATGCCCAACAATTGTATATATAGTTTTGGGGTGGGGATCTTAACCATTTCGAAGTTATGACCCAGGGGTTAAGTCTCCAAGGGTGGGGCAGTCCCCAAGGCCATCCTGGAAGCATATGTGCATTCAT
>NW_018404786.1:92144-93179 GCF_002113885.1 Mizuhopecten yessoensis | reverse complement strand
TTGGCCCCGCCCCTCAGCCCCCTGGGAGGTCAGCCCCACCATTTGTACAATTTTGAATCCCTGCATCCCATGAATGCTTTTGATTAAATATGATCGATATCCAGTGCATAGTTCTACAGAAGTCGTTTGCGAGATATAGCCAAATTACCCCTTTTTGGCCCCGCCCCTCAGCCCAACCATTTGTACAATTTTGAATCTCCACAACCTAGGGATGCTTCCAGTCTAATATGGCTGATATCCATCACTAAGTTCCAGAGAAGAAGTCGCTTAAAGCAGTTTCGCCAAATTGCCCCCTTTTTGCCCTGCCCCTCAGCCCTCTGGGGGGTCAGCCCCACCATTTGTACAATTTTGAATCCCCACCACCTAGGGATGCTTCCAGTAAAATTTAGTTAAATTCCAATCAGTGGTTAAGAAGAAGAAGTCGTTTAAAGAAATTGTTGACGGACGGACGGCCGCCACGGTATGGCATAAGCTCACCTGCGACCAGGTGAGCTAATAAATACATTTGAAAAAAAGTTAATTACATATACATGCTGTGCACACATCAAAATAACGCTACAATAGACCATAAAACTGTCCGATCCTGCCCGATCCTGTAAATCGTCGCCCGATCCTGTCACTTGTTGGACATGTGGCCTTAATATTTAAATGTTAATTGTTACCTATATAAATTCAAGCGCATTTCAAATACTGAGTAAATTCCAGCACGACGGATTTGAGGAACACTACATGTCAAACCCCTCAGTCATAACAACAAGAGGCCCAAGGGCCTTAGCGGTCACCTGAGTTATATCATAGGCACTGGTAGCTTTATTTTATTGTTTAGATGTGATGTGGAAATCAGCATGTAAACTAAGTGAAATACAATACTTGTCATGTCATCAATGGATAAGAATTTGAAAATATTGGTAAATGTTCCCTTTGGGGCCCCGCCCTAGCCCCTGGGGATGGGGCAGGAATCCTAATTTTACAAAGTAAAACTCTCATTTACCCAAGATGATTCTGACTAAGTTTGAGCAATTTTCTGCTGAAAAT
>NW_018404786.1:7065-91156 GCF_002113885.1 Mizuhopecten yessoensis | reverse complement strand
TGTAGTACCTCTGAGTCTGGAGAAGAAGATTTTTGAAATATTGGATAATTTTCCCTTTGGGGCCCCGCCCTGGCCCCAGGGGTTGGGGTAGGAATCCCAATTTTACAATTTTGAAGCCTCATCTACCAAGGATGATTCTGACCAAGTTTGAAAAAAATCCATCCACTGGTTCTTGAGAAGAAGTTGAAAATGTAAAAGTTTACGAACGACGCACGACGGACGACGACGGACGAAAAGCGATTGGAATAGGTCACTTGAGCAAAGCTCAGGTGACCTAAAAACAGTTGAAACCATGTATGTATTTATTTTCTCCCTTTACCAGCATCATGCAGTCCTGATGGCATGAAGCATATTTTTTCTAAATTTGCATACCTTGTACATTGTTGACCCTTTCTACAGTGACAGATCCTAGCTCCTTGTGTCGTTTTCTGAGAGACTTGCGGATTAACTGGACCTGATTAGATAACAAAAGATCCATTATATTTCAAGGCAAATGAGTTTTAGTTTCAGCATCACATCGGTATACCTTCAAAAATCTACTTCAAAATGTTTATTATTATGCTACAGCATTAAACCAAAAGGAAGGTCTTCAGCAAAATTGTGTAGCTTGAAAAACCTTGAAAATCATGACCAATCTGTCATCACATTCTAGCCAACAAGATACAGACAAATAACTTGAGATAAGTTTTATGTTGATAGAGCTGTACCCAAGTACAAGTACTAGATTATAACTTTACCTGTAAGATTAACTTTATAACTATATTGTATACAGCTACCTGATCATAATATGGTGTGACAACTCCTATCTCCTTAGCCTGGCGAGGCCCCCACTCATGGGGCCAGTTATGGAATAGATCCTCTACCCTTTCCACAATCTCCTGGATCTCTGAGAGATTGTAGAATGATGTGCTGTCAGTGTCCTGCGTCTCCCTTCCCTGTACAGCATAGAATGTCAGTGGTGTGATGGTTAACACTGACGGAAGCTTAGCCTGGGACTCAAGCTTGTCTGGACCTCCATAGAATATGGCAGAGATGAATCGGAGAATCTCATGTTTGCTGCGGTAGTTGATGTTAAGGAGTATGTTGACAGGGCTGGCCTGGTCAATCTTGGCTGAGTGAGAGTCATAGTACTGATAGAGCCTTTCTAACAAAGAAATGTCAAATTTCTGGTTACGGGCTTCTTGGCTATACACTTTCGGACTGATCTGTTTGTGGTCACCAGCTAACACTACACATGTTTTTTCATTACAGAGAGATAGTGGCATGATGGTTTCCACCTCTAATGCCTGGGCTGCCTCATCAATGAACACATGGGAAAAGTGACCATGAAGACCCAGGTTAGTAAGCACCAGTGATGTGGCTAGCGTAACAATGACAATCTGATGATGCTCAATGTCCTCGCGAGTCGGCAATCCAAAGGCACTACAATCGGGTGTGAGCAAACAGAAGGGTTTCACGTCTCTGTTGACCGTATTGATTCGCCTTTCTTTGAAGTAAATTCTCCGCAGCTTTATTTTGGGGTGTTTCTTGAGGAATGGTCCCAGGTGTTTCAGGATGTACAAATCAGCAGCACTACATGAAAGAACAATATATATTTTTTATACTATACGACATTTACAGATAATATCAAAATTTTGAACCCATTGAACTGCATCCTTATTCATACTGATTATACCCACTATTGGCTGCAACAAATTTTGACTACTTAAAGATGACATTTATCAAGACCATTTTGAACAATATTTAATGTACCACCCTTGCCCATGTAACTAGGGTTGTACATGTAACTGATAATAGCATCAACTTCATATAAGTACCCTGTTGATTTTTTAGAGGTTCACTCCCACTTTTATTTCTGTTCCATACCAGGTACATACTTGGTTTATCATGAGAACACTGTTCTCATTGAGAGCTTGTGGATCAAATATAGAGGTCATCAAAGCAGGACAATATTTTATCGATGTGTGAGCGATGATAAAATTGTTTAAGCGACAACATAGGAAAACACTTATGTGATAATCTTTTTATCATCTTTATACTTCTACTTATACCTCACCAATTACTGCAAATTGGCTTAATTCCAAGCAGCACCTTTCAACCAACGTTTTTTTTGGTATGTGATTTTATAAGAAATGTAAGGCCAAAAAAATTTGATAACTTGGTTCTCAGGCCCGCCACATTTCATGGCACCGGGCGCATTGCCGATTTTATCGTGAAAGTAATAAAAAAAAAAACGTGAATGCGCCAGCCGCCATCTTTAAAAAAATCCAGAAAATTGGTCCGCATGTCGTTTTTATTCGTTAGTCACCCAAGTCCCAAAAACGTTTAAATAAAGATAAGGATTGAGATACAGGCAAGCGTTAAAATGTTTATTACTTATTAGTCTTGTGTACAAATGGAGCTCATTTCGGTACAAATAAGGAATGGGGGGTTCGTGATTCTCATCTGGAACATCGTGGGGGGATTTTCGGAGGTTTGCTCTATGACGGGTCTCTACACAACTATAAAAAGCCAAGGTAATGCCCACAATGAACGTTTTACAAACTACACAAAAAAAAAATCGCCCTCGTCTCGTTTTTGCCATGTAAAATGAAAAAAACCTAGAATTATGTCAGTATGACATTACAGCCGCTCACCACTTTAAATTTAATTGCTTCAGTGAAATTGAAAATCAGGTCATCTGATGATGTTGCGTTTAGGATTTTCAAAATCAATCACCTCTTAAATGATGCCTTCAAAACATTTCTCCCTCTCCTCTTTTTTCACCCTCTTTAAGTGTGACGCATTGTTGTAATTTTCATTAATTAGCATCCTCCAATGATGTGACATGAGCGTTTACGTGCAGAATGGCAATCGGTGAATGGATAATAAAGAATAGGTGCATTTTTTGCTTGTGAAATGAAGGATAATTAACAGTAGTGGGAAAACATGCATGGAGAAAAGAGACATTGTACTCCTTTTATTTTTATTTATTTTTTATTCATATTAGTGAAAATTATTAATATTTGTAGCGACTATATTTACCGTCATTGAATATACAAAATCTCACAAATGTTCTTGGAATATATTTGAATTATATTTCCCAATGCGACTTTACCAACGTAAGAGTTATTTCCCTTACACCCAATTGGATACTATTTTGACACGGCGCGAATTCTTGTCAAACAGCAGCGGCAGTTGTGTCATGTTCTTAAATTGTTACACTTTCATAAATAAATACACCAGAAATAGCATGCTGTGTTACAAAAATGTTTGATAAGCATACACAGTTCACATATCGTCTCGTCTCGGAGCCATTAGTCTACCGTTATCAACCTAAGCACGATATGGCATATATACGTTACCGTTTCAAACATCAAAATAGAGTTTATACTTCATCACTCATACGGTTTATAAGTTTATATATTTACTTCTTCCTTCTACAGACAGCGTCAATGCTTGACAGTCTTCACATGTGCTTTCTCGAATCATATGTGTTTCACACGCGTAACACTCCCCAGACCGCAATCCTTGTTAAAACGCTCAAACCTAGTGCACGTATTTCACCACCACAACACTCGTAGAATGCACCGGAGATAAACATTTTGTTTTCAGCAATTATTTAATGTATGGATTATTATTTGGAGAAGAGTATCAGAAGACTTCATGTAACCCACAGGTGAGTGTCAGAGATTCTACTTTCTATTTACGATAACGAAACTATATAGCGGAAGCATGCAATACTGAATTATGCGCACGCACCCCGAACGGAAGTGGGTCCGTCATTTCGTTCTCTGGACAGAATTAATAAGCCGCTTGGCTCTCGCCAAGAGCGGCTTAAAAATACCACCCTGCCACTCTATTTTGAAAATAATTGGCCTGAGAACCAAGTAATTAATTTTATTTGGCCTAATCAAACAAAATGTCATTTCATAATTCATTTTTCACTCAATCACTGTCACCATCTCCGACTCTTCTCCTGTGTTGCTGTGACCCTTAAATATTGTCAAAGTGGGTGCAAATATGCTTTTTACTCTGCATAATGAGCTTTGAGTCTTTTGCCTGAAAGAACTTGTCTATTTGATAGGTGTTTTGGCACTCTGAATTTCAGGGAAAATGTTATTTGACTCCTGAAATAGTTGAATGTCAATTGAAAGGGTGAACTAAAAGACCTAACAATGGATCAGGATCAAACAGGACTTAGAGGCGGTATGTGAATGCATGTAATCTGATAAAGTATTTATTGTTAAGGCATATAATTATGGTATTTCACATCTAAAAACACAACTGTTTTTTACCATATGTTTTGTGTACTTTAATGATGGTATTAATGTTCTCTTTATGAAGTATTCACCTGTTTGACTGGGCACATATGAGGATCCTGGCTGAAGGCTTTTCCTTCAACAGCACCATTGCAGCCTGTGCAATGGTTTCCGTCTTCCCTGTACCAAACGGACCATACATGACAAATGGAGGGGTGTAGCCAGATCTTTGAGCGACAATGTGCTTCACAGCCTGGATCTGTTCAACATTCAAGATGTCCGAGCTGAAATTGTAAAAGAATGTATGCAACAGGACATCTGCGAAAGAAATACATAGTTATTTTATAATTTACGCAAATGACACTCTTACGTTCCTTTTTATGTCCCAATTTACAACAAATCTTATTATGAGTTCCTTATTTTCCACTTTTAATACAGGTACATAACTTACTTGATTTTCATGTGTCAGAGCCAAAAATTCACAAGACAGTTCAAAACTTCTATTTAATTTATCCCCAATTACATGGGATAATTTGTTTTACTGGTTACCTGACTTTGAGGTCGTGCCTCTCACTCCACAGTGGTCGGTACTTGGAGATATCTGGGAAGACCACATCAGTGGTTTGCAGCTTGTCAATGGCAAAATGCATCATACAAAAGTGCATGCGGTCCATCTGAAACTGAATCTCCACCTCTATGCTCATGTTCTTTTTCAGGTTCAGCTGACTCACACATGCTTTGGACAAACACAGGTAAATGTACTCTTTCCCTCTACCATCATAATCAAAATTGTCTTTTCTTACAATTGCAGCCTCAAAAACTGTTTTGCTACTATTGTTCGTTGGTGCAATCAAGATTTTACGAACACTGCTCAAGATCAGTTTGCCAGCATCAGTGTCTTCTGTCAGGTAATCATTCAGTGGTACCTTAGCAAACAGCTCTCCTTGATGGGCATACAGGTAAGTCTCCTCCTGAATACCTTCCACACAGTCTATTGTCACCTCCAGATTGTACCTGAAGATGTGAATAGCCATTTAAGTAAAATGATAGCATTAACACTCAATTATATAGACACTGTTCTTTTTTAGCATTAACACTTAATTATATAGACACTATTCTTTTTTAGCATTAACACTTAATTATATAGACACTATTCTTTTTTAAAGTACAATTACATTTGAACATATGCACTTCATGTTGAATTTGTCTTCAGATCAACACATTTAATCACTCCACAAACTCAAACATAACCAGATTCGACCCTTACATTTCCATTAAATTGAAAACCAGTGGAAGATATCTAGTATTGAAGTGCAATTTGTAGCTATTCCGGTAAAAATGAAATTATCTAAATTGAAATATCCATGTCCCAAAACATTTTTCAATACATGGTTGGGTTCTTGTCTACAATTCTTAAGCAAATGATTAATTCAATTCCTTGGGTGGAACCCCTATACCAGGAATCGTGGGATACACAGGAACTACTCTCTATACTGGAACAAAGCCGCTATGATTATGCATGCCATCATTGATGCGACATTAATTCCATTGTTGGCATGCTCACATTGCCAAGGATTATGGGCAAATGATATTCAAGTTATACTAATTTAGTAGTAGAAATATTATGTGTTGACAGACCCCACTACATATTTGGATTATCAAAGAGCTTTCTGTTTTGAGTTCCCACTGAACCATTATGGTAGTCACTAGAATCCAGCACAAATTTAATACATCAACACCTGCCCAGCTGTGTGCCCCATATGTGATATGTCAACACACGCACAGCTATGATTTGTCAACACATACCCAGAAATAATATGTTAACACATACTCAGCTATGACCTGATGTCTGGTAATCTCTTCCAGCTCTAGAAGTTTCTTCATCTTGTGTATGTAGTTGTTGCGATTGAGTTCCGTCACTAGACTGTTCTGTGTGACTACACTGTCAGCCGCAGATGGAGCTTTGTATTTGTTTGTCAGCATCTTCTCAAGGTCATCTACCCATTCTGCTTCATTCTTGACAATAACCCTGTTTTCGCTTGTCCAGCGGTCAAACTGTAGTTGCTGTCGTAGGGTCCTGATCTTCTCGTGCATATGCATTGTTCCAACTTCTACAGAGAGCTTCCTGACCAAAACTGGCTCTCTTCCAAAGTCAAAGATGACCCACTGGCTGAAGGATCCAAACATGGCGGCTGTGAACTTGACCTGAACTCTGTAGCATGGCTCGCCAAGGTCTACTTCCTCACAGCTAGTGCCCTGGGCTATCTGACAGTGCCCAACCAGTCCTTTACCCACCAAGGAGAAGTGTAGACGGTCCTTGTTATACAGAAGGGCCAACTTTTGAAGAGAGAGCTGTAATCAAAGTATAATAATTAAATCCTTTTATTCCATTTTTGTCAATATCAACTCCAGTCATCTATAAGGTCTCTAACGTCTGATGTCCTAATCCTGGTGTGCTAAAAGACACTGGCTTGACCCCGTAAGAGCAAATAATTTTACATTTTTTGCAAATCAAAAACAAATTTACTACAACAATTCTTGACTAGATACTTGTTTGATATGACAACATTTGAAGATTTTTCATTCCATCAATTTGGGAATTCACTTGTGAATGAATCAAAAAGTTGAATGAGTTGTCAATTGTGCGTAAATATATCACCGACTTCCAACTACATAGGTGCAAGATGTCATCAAATGTATTTCAATTACATCATGGTTATTACCTGAGATTTGATGTTGAAAGTCCACAAAAATGTTACATTTTTGTTCTCTTCATATCTCACTAGGTCCTGGTTACAGGTAACGGATACACCATCTTGTTCTTCTGATATCTGAAAACAAATAAACCATTCAAATTATTATTACAAATTATCTTCAGACTTCTATGATAAAATTATTTTCAATATAGCTCTCGAGCATCAAATATGATAAAGAGTGACCTTGATGTTAAGGATAATAAATAAGTCTATACTGTTCCAACTTTTGTCTGTAACCCTAAATATGTCAACAAGACATGAATGCTCCCCCCAGCCCCTCCTCCATTCTCATGAATTTAGAGTCATTGTTGGACAAATTTCTAAAAAAAGAAACAGTGACCTTTGCCTTGACCTTTGGCTCCTGAAATAAAACCAACATTGAACATATTCCCATCCAATGCTTGACCCTTGTTTAAAACTTAATCAAAATTTGTTATGAAATGAAGTTGCTCGAGTGATGACACTAAATTGAGAGAAGACAGACTTGGGTAATACTACACCAAGCTTTAAGTCCCCCTATAATATGGCAGGGCGTCAAAATGTCTTTACAATATATGTCTTTACTGAAGAGCTAATAATATGAAAAACTTCTATCACGAAATATTATAGAATTGAAATACAGCTGATATCAACAACACTCACAACTCCTATAGCTGATTCTGCCTGTTCATATTTTTCCAGTAGTTGGTCCATATAGGAAAAGACCATTTCCTGGCGGGCCATCTCTCTTTTCATTAGTCGCCATTCATGTCTCTCCTTCCATTCTTCCAGCTCCTCAACTGAGTGAGCATGTGTACACATGTTGTACATGTCCGGAACATTAGAGTAAGTACATTTACCTCCATTTTCATTTCTGCAAGTAAAACCAAACATGATCACTACTGGGTACATAAAAACAAATATCAACACTAGTACAATGTATGGCATTTAGCTGTTACTACACAAGAACAAATGTCAACATTAGTATGACATTTAGCTGTTACTACACAAGAACAAATATCAACACTAGTATGACATTTAATTGTTATTACACAAGAACAAATATCAACACTAGTATGACATTTAATTGTTATTACACAAGAACAAATATCAACACTAGTATGACATTTAGCTGTTACTACACCAGAACAAATATCAACACATGAATAACATATTGAAAGATTAACTTATCCATCAAATAGAACAGACACATGATTTTGATATCAGTTGCTGAAGACGACTATAGGAACAATGGATGCACTTACTTGGCACATAGCTCATAGTTGCTTCCAGGCATACCCCAGGGTGGCTGTCTGTAGTTCCATTGGTGCTCCTTGTCAGAACTGACATTGAAGTTATGTCGTTCCGAGGCACAGTGTTCATCCCACTGTTTCTGACTGTTACATTGCTTGCCACAGTAGGCACAGTACAAGGGGTTGAAGTTAGACTGGATGGGTAGAGTGATCACATTCTTAACAGCAATCACAGATTCTCCACTTGTGATCTTGGATTTCACTAAGGACTGACGCTTCTTCTGACTCTCCTTGCTGGCTTCATGCAACTGTTCTAGGGTGCTCACTACATAACATCAAAAGATAGAATATGTTTCATCAGTTTTGTATTTAATGTGAAAATTTGAATATTTTTCTTAGAGAGAACCGGCTCAAAATTAGTATTTTTATTAAAAAATAAACCCACTGAACAGTTTTTTCACAAATATACCAACTGATTCTCCTAAAACTTAATCATCAACAGGTAAATTTTATCAAAACATTTGATATGGTCACCATGCTTTCTTATTTGTTGTCTTGTAATACAATATTACTTACAACTGTGTGTGCACATCCACTGCCAGACCTCCAGCTCCTCCTGACTGTGGGCAAACTGGCAGTACCCGCCTGCTGTATATCCACACTTAGTCTTGTTCCTGATAAATTTGCAAATGATAAAAGCGAACCCTCCGGGGATCTTTCTCGGCAATGGTCTGATTTCCCTGTTAGCGGTAGCAAGTAGGAAGATCCTGTTTGTTTTCCAATTGGAGTGGGATTTCACACATCGATCCTTGTCACCATCCTGAACACTCTTTTTACCATTTTTCCAGCAGGTTTGACATATAGCAGTGACTAAATATGGACACTCATTGTCCTCCAGGTCTAGATTTTGTTTAGTGTATGCAACCACATGAGAAGGAGGTTTCTGTGCTTGCAATGTAGTAGGTGTGAGCCCTGCAGATGCTGAGTGCACAATAACTGTCTGATCTACAGGAGGTGATGCCTCATGCTGCTGACTGATAGGAAGAGCAACAGCTTTGCTGAGTTCCTGCACAATCTCCTCCTTGGACATTCCAGAATCCCTTTCCAACATCCATATATCTCTTTCCACCAAGCTGTGCGCAAACCGACACTCTGCATTGATTTGGTTTCTACAGAACTGCAGCCACTTGCAAATTTTGAAAAAGGCAGTTTTATGTAGAAATCCTCTCTGATTGATGAGTTTGATTGATCCATCATTTGCGAAGTGAGCCATGATCTTGTACTCGGACCACTGGTGCTTTCCTCGACTCTTGCAAAAATCACCAGATCCTTTGTTTGAAATTACGCGAGGTGTATTGCAATAGCAGAACTTGCATATGAAATCAAAAGTGCCTCCATGTTTTTTCAAAACATCTGCCAGTGTAAAACCCTTGGCCACACTGACTGATCGATTCTGCATGATGAATTCTGTGATGTTGAACTTTTCATCCTTTTCTTGTGTCCATAATGTCTGTTCTTCCTCATTGTGGGCAAAAGAACACGACTCTTCTCCATACCTACAAAGGCCAGGGTTTCTGTAGTACACACTGTTACACAATATGTATTTACCAGGAAACTCACGATGGTTTTTACGCTCACGGATACAATGCCATGGTACTGGTAGTCCCTTTAGTTTCACAGCCAGCACGTTCTCCTCACATTTGTGAGTTTTCTGCTGGGGCATGTAGTATCCAGGTTGATTTCCATACACAAAGCACACTCTGCACACCAGTTTAAAATCGTGAGTGTCTCTCAATGGAAACTTGAGAATAGTGACAGGTTGGTTAGTTTCCATTACTTGTAAAGGCATCTCGGAGGCAGGTTTCGGAGCAGGTACCCGCATCAGGTTTGGTCTCATCTGTACTTGGTTGGTAGGACCTGGGTGATAATGTGGCGTTTCTTGTCCAAAATAGCCACCTGTTAAAGATAAATATACCAAAATCACATGAATCCTATCTCGATTTCCAAATAGTTTTCATTACCATCATCAAAATCTTCCCTACACGATTAAGCCATTAATATTCAACTACTATTATGAAATCCATTTTCTAGTGGGTCACCATACTTTTTTTCTACAGAACTTGTGTACAGTATAACATGTTTAAATACATTTCTTCATCAGCAGTTTTTGCCAAAAATTCTTTCAATCTCGCATCAATTAATTGAATTTCACTTTATTAAATTACTATTAGAAAGGTCATATTTGCATATATTTTTTATATAATCACATGGACTCCTTTAACAATTACATAGGTGGATCCAGACATGGGTTGAAGTTGTTTATAAATTATCTTTATTGTTGAGGAATTTCCGATTGAAAATATTTAAGAGTCAAACTTTTTAAAGAGTCTAGAATGGTTAACAGTACTATTGCTGTAATCTTTTACCGAATGATATTACAACCCTGGATAGTGCTTACCTTGGGGTGCCTGCATTCTGTTATATTGGGCCTGATATTTATTGGAAGTTTGCTGTGGACCAGGCATCCTTGGAGGAGGGAATCTTGTATTGACATTCATTGCTGGTGTAAAACCTCCTGGGTTTCCTCCAATCGGAGGTGGTGGTCGACTCAGGTTTGGCCTCACAGGGGAGGACACCAGATGCTGGGGAGGTGTATAACGAACAGAGGAATGTTGTGGTTTAGGGAGCAAGGGTCCACTTGGATGATACAAAGACTCTTCCTGGGTAGTATGTGTGTGCACTGTTGTACCTCTGACTGGTGGCTCAGTAGACACAAATTTAGGTTTGAGCTGTGGCATCTTGACAATTGGAGCTTCAACAGGTTCACTGTAGGGAGCTTTCACAACTTGCTGTTTCAAGAGTGCCTCTTGTTGTTTAGCAGCTTGGATAGCAGATTTGGATTTCTTTGATTTAAAGTTGAGTCCGGGAATTCCAGGTGACCGGGCAGGTGGTGGTTCATTCTGAGCGATGTTGTTTTGTATAAACGTCTCTAAATCCCAGCTGGACTCTACAAGAACCACCAATCATGATATTACAATTACCGGGTATTTTCCCTTTATTACACAATTATGTATTTCAGATGAAATAAATAGCTCTATCAAATGATTATTGTGTTGTTCTGTAAATATGCCTGTCATGCTTTTATGTATGAATTATGTGTTATGACCAATTTTGACAGTCAAATGCTTATCAAAATATTTCACACACTTCAGAATTACAACATCACAATGGAGACAGAGATATTGGGCCAAGTTGATGGCTTTTGAAGACCTGTAAAAGCATTTTCTCCTTCAATAATAACTGTCCCCAGAGTCTTGTTTAAAGGAAATGAATGAATCCTAGACTTTTTGCTTTATAAATCTCATATGAAATGGAAACTCATGTAAGATCATACACATCTTTAATCTCACAAATAGAAGTAATTAGGCAATATCACCAGTAGTTGAGTTGACCTCATTTTTGTATCAATAATTAGCTTGAAGGTTGCAAGGAAACTCTAATTTCAGATAACAGATTTCTCCCAAATTCCTTTGTGTATCCAAAATAATCACTTGCTGGGTACCCAACCTTTGAAAAGGCTGTATATGCCATACATTGTATTGAAATCTGAAGTGCAAGCATTACAAGCAGTGTATTTGTTCAATTTATATACCAGCTTACCAATTTTCAGCTCGTGTAGTTTCTCAATGAAACCAAATATGCTGAACTGTTCATCTTTGTCCATCTCCCAGAGGTCCATCTCCGCCTTTGTGTGTGGAAAAGTACATCGGTCATCCCCAACCCTACATGGTTGATTCTGTGCGAACTGCAAACACTTCTTGTAGTGGTAGATCATCTTTGGAGTTTTGTGTTCTGGTCGAGGTCGTATTCTAATCCATGTTATGTTTTTGGTGTTCACGGTTGCCTTCAACTTCACTACCAGATAGTCTTTATCACACATGTGCTCGAAATCATAGAAAGCATAGCCTTGCACACCTTCCCCAGTTTTGACAAAGCACTGGGCACATGCCAATTTGAAATCATAGTTCTCTAGAGGGAAATATAAGGCATTCAAGTCCTCATCACTTAGTGTGGGGACAGTCTTCTTGGGCTGTTTGTGCACGGGACTCGCAGAGGAGGAACTACTGTATGCTGAGGATGTCTTTTGTGCCTTGGACTTTCCTGAAAAATATGACATATTTTCAATGTTTGATTAGACACCACAGATCATTTTGAAAGTAACTGTAGAAGACCAGTACTCAATGCCATTTACTAATTGTTAAATGCCAAATGTGTAATACCAATTGCCAATGCATCACAGGATCTACATTCCATTTTGCACTTTTTATGCCAAAGAAATATGAATGCAGCTGCACACACAAATGTGATGAACAGGACATATAACACATTTTGTAACTAGCATTATGCATTTGGTATTGACAATTGGCATTTCACATTCCACATTTGGCATCGTGTACCAACTTTCAACAGTAACATATAGTGAATATCTTATATTTCCAGTACACCAAAAGGCATATCCCATTTATCAAGAAAATATCAAAATTTTAATTAGACAATAATTATATGTTTATTTAATTGTGTTGTTCATCAAAATGTTCAGTATGGGGAGAGAGAGAGAGAGGCAGAAATTAAACTGCAGCGACAATTTTCCCATATACAGTTATTTTAAATCTAGCAAATAATGCAGGCCTCAACATCCTATTTACATGTTTGTGCACCAAACATATTAACACTGAACATACCAGCAGAAAAGCTATCTAGTCCCATACTGTCACTCTGCTTTCCACGTGGAGAAGATTCCTGAAAAGCATAAACAAAATAATTTTACAATATTAATTAGGAAGGGCTAATGTGCCAATTTCGACTTCAAAATAATGTCATTCAATAAATCAATTTCTACAAATATATACTTTTACAGTCTAATTTACAAACCTGTTTGGTGGAAGAGGCAGAAGGTGTTGGCAACTTAATGATGTTGGGGCCTGGAGCAGACAGGTTGGTTTTTCGTACGTTGAGAAAGTTACTAGCAAATTTTTCATCTTCATTAAGACTACTGCTATCGCTACTGCTTCCCTCCTCACTTTCTGACTCGGAAAAGGTGTGACCATTCCTTGGCAAGTTCATCACTTGTTTACTCTTCTTCTGCTGCTTTGGTTTGCCTAAATCAGGTGAAATATTCATATCTGTATTTAAGTACTGATAGGAATGAGTTCCTTTATAATTGTTTTGGGGGTAGAAAACAAAACATTAATGTGTAACTGTATGAATCTATCTGGAATATTCCTATATAAGAAAACTTCAAAAGAAATCCTATTATTACTCAGAAATTATTTCTAAATTACAGTTTAAAGAATAATCACGGAATGAAAAGAGAAATGATATTAGAACATTACCTTGTATTATAATTGCAACTGTCAAGTAAACAATCCCGAACAATGTAATTAGCAAATACGTTAAATAAAGTCATGTGGCATCAAAAGGAATTGGTTTTCAAAGATGTTGTTTACATAACGTGTCCAGGTGTGACACCAGATCCCGGGGACATAAATAAATGATTCTTATACTAATTAACCAAGTATTTTTTTGTGACAGTGGCCAAAATAAAGTGATATAAAGCGAAAATGATATCAAAACAAGTGATAATATAAGATTTGAATTACATAGATTATATAGCAGGAAAAACGGTGCATCAAGAAAACATGATAATAACAGAAAAGTGACATTAAGCAACGTGATATTAGGTGAAATGTACTGTAGTGGTATGAACAGAAATTGGAGTATTCAACTTGAAAATGCACTTGTTCCAAATCGGCATTGATTTCTTTCCACAAATACTAATGAAAATGATATTATCTTGAAGAAATGATAATGCTGTTAATAAATTAAAATAGGTATCTGAAACTATTTGCAGTTTTACAAAAAGAGTATATGTCACAAAAAATAAGCTCCTATGTCTAGAATATCAAATTACAAACAAGAGGTCTTGAAAATCTGTACCATTCACCTGGATGTTTACAGCAAGCATGGCAATATAAGTGATATTGCAAATATTCAATATATTTTCATATAGGTAATAATGAAATTAGTTCATCAACTACAGCTCTGTCTCTCAGTACCAATTGGAACAACACCCTTCCTTCAAATAACATCTGAATCTAAGTTCCAAAGGATGCTTCAAAGCAAATTTGAATTGGTTTTAAAAATATGACCAAATGGCCAGGAGTATCAAGGTTTTCATTTCAAGCTTTGTTCTTGATCAACCCAAAGGAAACTCATTTTTCTTTTATACAACATCTGTTTTCCATTGTCTTAGGAGTTTTGTTTTGTAGGTCACTATCTATGGGGCCAGACCAGTGCAAATTCTGGTACCATTGCTTCATACCCAGCAACTTAAAATATGGTTATGACCAAGGGACCTAGTCTCCAGGACTTTGACTGCACTCAGCGGCTAATCCTAGAAGCATGATTATAATATTCAGCATTTGTATATATATATATATATTGTTATGGGGTAGGGATCTCAACCATTTCCATGTTATCACAGAGGGACCAAGTCCCGAAGGGCGAGAACAGACCCCAATGCAAATCATGTTTACATGAATGTTATTGTTTATTTGTGGCCATAATGATAAACACTAAGCCTTCTTTTCCACTATTGGTCTCTGCCCACCTGTTCCCAAGTGGCAAACAAGATGAGTCCCCTATGCCACACAATGTTCCTCATCAGGTGTATGGTAAACCTCTGGTCAGATCGAACAAAACTAAATAAATAGTTTCTAACCTGTTCGAATTACACGAAATTATAGCCGCTAAATTAAAGAGTAGCTAGAACAATCCGAGTCTACATCGGCAAAAATCACGGCAAACTGTCAAGTCGTTGATATGGAACAGCGACGGCCTATTACGATATATCTGCAAATCTGGATGAATAATGGTACATATATCTTTCTTATCCTTATTTATATATTAATAGTTAATTGTCAAGTTCAATCACAAAGCAGAGACAAGAATGTAGGCCACAAAGCTGTAGATGGTTTCTCGAGTATTGATGGAAGCTCAATTGTAATGTATTAGAATGCGGAGGATGGATCAAAACTGCAATTACGGATTAATAGTTCGATCGACCACCTGGTCAAATATTTTTGTTTTGGCACATGTAAAGGTGTTATATATATATACATCAATTAAGTAATAAATCAGGGATCGCTGGCCAGGTCACAGTTATATAATCAAATTGCTATCACAATAATATCATGACAATACACATGTGTCTGTTAGCGATGTGACGATAACATTTCATGCTCGGTGTACTGTATGGCCGGAGCCTAAATATATTTGACTGATGTGTGCACATGTTTACAAGAAAGAAACTCAATCACAGGTAGCATGTGGCATATTTATGTACAGTTGTACGACATCAATGACAACAAAGATTCCACTTCATGATTACTACCCGTTTTTCAGTAGTTAAACTTGGTCAATGCGAAAATGGATTAGTTTAAGCGAGTTTCGCGAGGCTATTATTGCATTGCCGATAGCCAACCTCGATCAATAATTACGTAATTTCAGTACTCAAATTGTGTGTTCGAACAATCCGAAACGTGTGTAAGCAAGTTCAAATTATCCGCCTATTCAAACTGACAGAAGGTTTACTGTAGTAAGAATACACTCAGCTTTTATTTACATGTATTCTAAAGAAAAAGGAATGGACAAACAGAGGCGGCCCCATGCATCAGTTCACCTGGCCAAGCTTTAAGGACTTACCAGAGCTTTTCTTCATGACTTTAGGTTTTGATGAATTCTGAAGGAAAAGTTTTGTTTTTTGAAACATGTATTGATAAAGGAAGACATCGATAAAGCAAATATTTCGGGAAAAAATACTTTTGTACTTAATATGTAAGTTAAACAATAACATTTATCAAATTTTCATTTAATTAAATGAAAACATTATCAGCTAATTAAATGAAAAGGTTATCAGCTAGAGGAGTGTACAGAATGCCACAATATTGGATAGATCATAACAATATATCACAATATTGAAAAAGGTGGTGAAAATGAATTTACATTTTATCACATAGTTCTGTATTTGTAATAATTTAATCACATATGACTTTTGTATGTGTAACGATTAATATTATATCAAGGGTACATACATAGAGGTAGTTCACATAATTAAATGCTAATCAGGTGCTCAACTGAACAGGAACTCTTTAAAAACAAGGCCAAACATTTTTTTATCAAGAACCAGAACTAAGGCCAAAAAAAAAAGATTACTTGGTTCTCAGGCCCGCCCACATTTCATGGCACCGTGCGCATTGCCGATTTTGTCGTAAAAGTAATAAAAAAAAAGAAATTGTAAATGTGCCAGCCGCCATCTTTAAAAAAATCTGGAAAATTGGTCCGCATGTCGTTTTCACTCGTTAGTCACCCAACTCCGGAAAACGTTTGAATAAAGGTAAGGATTGAGATACAGGGAAGCGTTAAAATGATTATGACTTATTAATCTTGTGTACAAATGGCGCTCATTTCGGTACAAATAAGGAATGGGGGGTTAGTGATTCTCGTCTGGAACATCGTGGGGGGACTTTCGGAGGCTTGCTCTATGATGGGTCTCTACACAACTATAAAAAGACAAGGTAATGCCCACAATGAACGTTTTACAAACTACACAATAAAAAAAAAATCGCCCTCGTCTCGTTTTTGCCATGTAAAATGGAAAAAAAAATTACCGCCCTGCCGCAACTATTTTGAAAAAAATTGGCCTGAGAACCAAGTAATTAATTTTATTTGGCCTAAATATAATATGATAGTCATGTATTATTATTAAAAAAAATATATGTGTGCGTGTGTGTGTGTGTTAAAAAAAACAACCTGTCCACTTACCTCATTTAGATGAATGTTTGTTCCAGTTAACCAATCAGCATCAGGTTGGTTTGCAGCCTCTGCCTGAGCATGTCGTACAGACACATTAGCTGTGGATATCTTCTGTTTAGAGGTGGTTTCAATTTCCAAGGCATCAGAAAGCTCTTCAATTAACTCTCTAAAGATCTGAAATAGCAAAACATTGTCTTCATTCACAACTGGTTAATCTTTAAATGGTAAACCAAAGTAATTAAATGTAAAAGTGAAGTTCAAACAACACCTGTATCAAGTGCAAAATCAGCAAATGAAATGTATACCGGCATAGGCTTTTTAATGGGAATTCCCCTTAACAATACAAAGGGGGTTCCCCTCTAGTACAGGGAATTTACACAGTAAAACACTATATTTATTTCTGCCATCATAGCTATAAAAAATATTACTTTCATATTCCATGAATATTAAATGAAAGCTGTCGGATCAAAATGAAATATGTGTTATCTTTATGATATGCTGAGACATGAAAACCTTTACACATAACATATATATATATACCTATATATGTAACAATACTGGAAAATGTGTTACAACAAGCAAACTTACATTGGGTTGTTTTAAGTGCCCCTGTTGTGCAATTTTGAGGGCCTCAGCAGTCCTATTCTGGGCTTTTAGAGCTTGAACCTGTCTATAGTAGGCTTTGATGTTTGAGCTGAATATATCAATTGCTAAAAGAAAGAAAGAAAAAAACAGTTTTATGTTCCTCTCTATTTTTCAATGATTATATATGTCAAAGCATTGGATAGAATAACATCACAGAACCCCCTTCCCTTTATATTAATCAGCCATGCATATATTTATAAACCTTCAACTTTACCCATAAATAATAAATCATCAATAATTGTTAATCAGGGGTTTTTAATTTCATATTTTGAGCATATTAGCTAGCTAGTCTCTTACCCTGGGCATCAGACAAGTTGAATTTGACACCTGTTTACTGTCCCCCCCACAAATATCTATAAAACTTGCCTTTTTCACAATCATGGATAGCTTCGTTGTACATTTCCTGAAAACAGAATCAAAACTTTTCATACAAGGTCACTATTTAAATACAGACAACAACATTTCTGATATTCTGATCAATCACATAATACTGCATAACATGAAAGATTCACTGCCGTTATTTATTTATGCATGGTTCATACAGACTTCAAGACAATATTCTAGCACTTTTGCAGGTCAAAATCTTTATTGAGTAGACTATCTACTTTATGAAATCAATATCAGCACAATTATTTTTTAACAGCTTTTATTCAATATTCCTTGACAAGTGCTAGAAGGTACAGGGTTTGATTCTTGATCTGGCTTTAGTGCATTATGAATCTAAGACACTGTTGTTGACCTCTTCTATTATGTTTTAGAAAAGGTTCTGCAATGCATGGATTTCTTTTCAGAAATGTGTAACCTCAATTCAAGCATGGTGTTTATGACCTGTGTAAAACCATGCTTTCAGACCCGTTATCTTTTCAAAATGCTAATGAAGGAGATGACCAATAAACTAAAACACAGGTGAAAACATCACCATTACCACAAAATCACATTTTTGTTTAATATCGTCTCGTACTTAAGTTGCATGTTTATATATACATGTAATAAAATTGAATAACAACCACTGTTCTGAGATCAAGATCAATCTCACATGCTGTTCAACATTCACCTAAAAAGTGTTAACTTGATAAACAAGGACTGCTATTCAAACAATTTGCCTTTTATCAACTTAATATTAAGGTTCTGATAAAATAAGACCAAATGTTGAATTCTACTACAGTGGAACCCACTTATTATGATATCTGTTATTATGATATTTTTCCCATGTACCGATTTTTTCCTTCTTTAACTAAGCAAAATAATATTGTTTATTATGATATGGTCAAAGGTAGGACCCTGCTTATTATATTTTTTTCTGCCGTGAATGGATTTTATAAGGTAAAAAACTCAGGTAAGTTGTCTGTGTGAAACACCTGGACATTACACAATAGGTCCGGCTAACTGTACATCGCCCGAGGTAATCATCTCGCCACACAAGGTAAATTTTACACACCTCGCTTCACCCCAGTCAGCGGAATACAATAGATCGACCATTGCTTGCTGGTCATACATTTAAGTCTTAACAAAACATTTGGTGCAGTTAATTGCTGCAGGACCGTATATGCAAATTAAAATAATTAGGCCTACCAAACACAATTTCCGATGAGAAAACGAGCATGCCCTTTCACAAATATTCACAGTTACCTTGACATGTCATGTGAGAAAATCATGCCGATTTCAATGAAAATATTACTTCAGAAGGAAGACCTGTGTTTTTAATCATTTAAGCAATAGTTTCTTAATTGCATTAGAAGTTGATTTCCCCGTGTTTCCGTTGAAAATGTGTCAAATTCGGGACATACTGCACTGACAGCATGGTGCTGGAAATCGATCAAAAATTTACAGTATTGTCGCAAACAACTTACGAAGGCTGCTTTATTTACAATTTACACCATTTTCGTTAAATACAATATTTGATTATTGTTAAAAAGGAAATAATTTGTGTTTTTAATTGTTATTGTTTCTTTGCAAGTTGATTTCACCGCACGACTTGCAAGACATGTGATTGTCACGTGAACGTAATTGACATAGAGCGGTAAAATATGTTTACGCTTACGGGACAAAATGTTACACAACTTCTCGTTGAAAAATAGGTAAATCATGACTATTTATATCACCTCTTCCATCCTATTGACTTTAACATTACGATATTGTTAGCTACAAGTGAAGGATGTAGTATAAAGATAGTTCATAGGAACATGCTTGAAGTTATTTGAAAGTGAAAGTAGAATTTACATACTGATCATTACGACGGCAAAACGATAACTTCTCGAATTTTTCCAACACGCTGATATAAATAACAATGAACAAATTATTTCAATTATTAATTGATCTTTTTGTATTTAAATTTTTCCATGTTTCTACATCAATCTGTCTGATTGATATAGGGCATCTCACATCCGGTTCAGACAACATTAAAACGATCGAAAACAGCTTGATCGGTTATTATGACATATCGGTTATTATGATATTTTTCTCTGGCAAATAGAAATATCATAATCAGCGGGTTCAACTGTATATCAAATAATTACTGAAAGACATGTATCAATCTTTTCAGTCAAATTTGGTAGTATTTTGCAATGTACCATCCATTAATCAATTACAGCAGGCAATCTAATAACCTCACAAACTATATCACATATGTTCCTCTTTGTGAAGCAATCCAACATGCCAAAAAATACCGTAAAAACCCATGTAATTTGCGCAGGTACTTTTTGAAGCTGAAAATCGGGGAAAAAAGCTTCTACTTAATATTTAGGCACCCAAAAAATCTGAAAAAAAACTGATGTTCATGCTCCGAAAATCGATATCTGAATAAAAAAAATAATATATTTCTTATGATTTTTTTTCCATTGATGTAAAGATATTAAAACCAAGAAGAAACTACGTAAAATGTGTATTTTGTTGTATGTTTTCTTGGAATTATCTGATCACACACATGACACACACGTGTGCGCATATCGGCATACATCAATTCATTTTAGCTATATTTTACATAAAACATTTACTTGCTTACAAAAACATATCAATTAATAAGTAATTCGATGTTTAGTAACCGCTGGTGCATATCTCCTGGTGAAAGACATAATTAGATACCTTTTATTGATCATAATTACGATCAGTGAAAAGGGCTCATCATGGCGGCTTGGGTATCGTCACTTCAAACCAGGTCATGTCACAGTTCAGTTTGGCCACGGAATTATACTACCAAAGTCCGTGGTTTGGCAATATTTTTTGGCCACACAATTTTTACCTACTGTAAAATGATTAAAATTGGTCATCTGTGGTCATGACTGCTGGTTTTGCGACATTTACAGGTAAGTTAACCTGGAGGGCATGATTTCACCGATATCGTCTGGTCCCGGACAATAGGCCAGGTAGGATTGCATGCTTCAGCGTAAATTATTGACACTTCTCAACACTACAGTCAATAAAAATTACAATGCAGTAAATAGCTAACACTATATCTGCGATTACCCGTTAACAATAGCTCTACTAATTGAAATGATTTGCAGTCGCGATCGACGGACCGTGTTGTTGTTTTTTTCTCTCACCAACACGTGGCGTGAATTACGAAGCCCTACTGCATTGTCATAACTACAGACTGATTTGACTGATAAGGGATTATAAAAAAAATGTTTATACTAGAAGCATGGACAATCAATACATCCTCTTCAAATCTACTCCAAGGAAAAAAATAGTTAAAGCAGACTATTTTTACGATGCTTCATTTAATAAATATTGAAATAATTCACGAGGTTATTATTAATCACGTGTTTACGTAATGTTAGACGCGAGATCAACATGGGGTGAGCCAGAAAAAAACCATGCTATACGCATAGGCGATTTGAAAAAAAACTAACAGAACTTACATGGAACGGAGCTTAAATTGATGATGACGCACCGAGATGTCGAAAAGTAACGTCGTAAGTTGATCGGCGATTCTCTGGCATAGGAATTTGGCTAAACTTTCTTTGTTAACAGTTACCTAGATTTAATAGTACTTTTCACATAAACTCAGATAACAACACATTATGTATCAACTGTATCTTTTATTAATGTTCGACATAAATAAATTTGTTGATCGTCATTTGTCTTAAGAGTTCCGTGTACCTAAAAAAACCTTGAAATTTTCTATACCTGTGTATTTTACGCACCCCCCCACTTTGGGTATAAAATTTAAAAAAAAAATAAAAAAATTGCGCAAATTACATGGGTTTTTACGGTAGTCAAAATCTAAATTTGATAAGCGTGTGTTCTTACACCAATGACCAAAGGTGAGATCCTGTATCCCTCACCTGAACCATTAGTAATATTGCAAATAAGTCTCCAGGGTTGAGGCATGGTTCATAGGTACTTGGTGGCAGGTGAGGTATAAATACACATTTTTTTTTTATGTTATATAGTGTTTACAAATTAACATTTGTCAGTTTTACATTAAGGGATACCATTGAAGTGTTAGTGAATATGGCGTTGTTAGAATGTTGATGCCATCATAATATCAGTAAATAAAATTTTGAATACCCCTACTTAGCATCATAAAGCACCACAAGTACTGTTTTTAAGTCTTATAATGTTAACTTTTGCTTACCTTTTTAAGACAGCAGAATGCTCTATTTGAGAAAAGAGTGGATACAAATTCCTTATCCACATCATGGTAAAAACGTGTCTCTAATATCCTTCCAATAAATAATGCATTACGATAATGCATCCATGCCACGTCATAATGACTTTCTTTAAAGACGGTATTTCCTTCATCTTTTAAATCCTGCATCAACATCAACAGGGTTTGCTGAAAGGAAAGAGATATGAAAACGTTTTCATCTCTGAATGAATATTTCAATAACAACATGTGACTCAATAACAATCTATTTTATTTTGTACGACAAGTATTTGTTTATTAAGCAATATTATTTTTTGTGAACTGTCAACCTATATAGCCAAAAGTTAAACAGAAATTATATTTCATCAAAAAACTAAAACCACTACAAATCTACTTGGTTTCAAACTTGAAAGAGTATCATTTTTTTACTAATCAATTTAGGAATTGGATCCGAACATAATATTTGTTAGAGATGAAATACACACCTTGCTAACTTTTGGTTCCTGGTCAGCTCTGCAATAAAAATGAAAAAAAAAAAGAATTAATTAATATCAATACTTTTCATTCAAGTATCAATAATCATATGGGTGTCAAATTGTCAATCACCATGAAGTGTACTAGGTAGTGACAGAAACCCTGATTTTGAACAATATCCTGCAATGCAATTTATTGAAATAATTACAACTGATGCAGATAAATCAGTGAAAATTTGTGAGTTCAGTGAACAACGGAGTACTGTTCAGGGCTCTGATCATCTGTCACAGGATTGCCTGTGGCAAGTCATCTTATCAAATTCTCATATACCTACAAATGATAGTACATACACTGTAATCATCATGTTTAAACACAGATCCAACTTGGAACAAACTTGGAACAAACTTGAACTGTGTTATAACATATAGAATGAATAGATCACAACACTTTTCAAGCAGAAAATCAACTTTGTTAAAACTAAAATTAGAATCCAGTGAATGGCTAAACTGAAAATCCATTTTTTTGGTTTTAATTCTTTTTTTGTACTTCTTATATTGTTTCTTTTTATAAAAATCACATTTTTTTCTGTTGGACATTATGTTACACATACAATCAAGCTTGGTTTGTTTGTGTTTTACGTCCTATTAACAGCTATGGTCATTTAAGGATGTGCCAGGTTTTGGTCATCAAGCATTTTATGAATACCAGGTATTCACGTTGACACATTCTGTGGTAATCCCTGTCAATTTGAACATTCCTTTTGAAAAAGGAAGAAATTCTTTTAATTATTTAAACAATAGCCTCCCTGTGAAATTCAGGTTAATGTTATCATGTATCATGATCATCAGAGAACATAAAGATATGGCCTCTTCAGTTTCACCTGACAGTGCTGTGCCTGAATTGGTTTAATGTTACTTTGTTTTAATATATATGTCGATGAGTTATTTTTCATACATCATTCGCAACTATAAACAAAACTTTCATTTAAATAAACCAGTTACTGATTCTCTACAAGTTGTTATTTTCCGCATGACTTGCAAGGCATGACTTTCATGGGATGGTCATTGACATCAAAGAGCAAAATATTGTAACATTTTATGAGATACTACAGGTTACACAACTTAAGATCTTATATCTTTCAACCTGTTGTCTGTTACTTTACCGTAGCATATTAGCTAGGACTGCACTTTCACATTAGTTCCGAGAAAATTATCGATATAGAAAGTGAAACTAGATATTACATGCAGATCATAGAAACGATAAAGTGCTCAATGATAATACCTTGATATAAATAACAAAGAACACATGTTGTTTTCTTATTTGATATTTCAATTATAATAAATGAACCTTTATCAATTTGCAATGACCATGGGGAAACTCTCTTCCAGTTCAGACAACCTAAATATGACCTTCATTAGTTTACTTGTGTATTACCATATTCTATACATATAAAGAAAATGGATATACTCAAAACATACCCAAGCTTCACCAATAAGTGGGTTTTAAAGTTTATTTAGCCGACTAGTTTCACCTTAAAAGTTGAGGCTTCGTCATCATCCATTTTCTTTATATGTGCCTTTATGCTGTAATCCCCCTGCATACCTTTTGGTAGCCATACTCAAAGCGAAGCGCCCCACTGATCAACCCACAAACATACACTTGACATTGGCTCTATTACCTTACTTTATCATAATCTTCTAATTATTAGATAATTTTTCTCTAGCAATTAGATTAACACAATAAACAGGATTCACTGTAGTTTCAAAACAGGTTTAAAAACTGAATATTAAATGATTGAAGAAACAACTAATTCAATATCTAAAGTAATAGAGTATGCATATTGTTTCCACAAGGTTGGAACAGTGCAGTGACAACCTCTTGAACAAAACAATCTTTCAAATGCTTTCCGATATATTTTATGTTCCATAATTATACAGAGGTCTGTCTCCCCATGCTAGTACTGTTATGCATGAATTTTAGGCCGCTACACACACAATTTTATCGTTACACATGCATTTGGCTGTTACACATTGAGATGCATAACACAGATATGACTGGAACATCAAGTAGGAAAACCTCCTCTCTCTTTCTCAATTAGACTTGCTCTCATTAGACTAGCTTTTTTTGTAACTAGAAGCGCCACCCTGATTGACGACCTCAGCCCTTCTGGTAGATTTACCTGTGGGAACCCCTATAGGTGTGAAACATGAACAATAGACCACAATTACCAGTGTGTGATTTGTCTCATAAGTGATGTGTTAATCAAGGCTTCAGTCTACTTTTTGATTTTGACCAGCAAAGTAGCCAATATTATCTACAACACTTACACTAGCAGGTTCCAGTATTGTCCAATTCGTTCTTTCCTGTCCTCCCTCATCCGCATTTCCTCAAAATCTCGTGGGACATCGCTGGTGTACACCCCGTCCGACCAGGGTAGATCCATGGCTATGGATCAAAACCCTCTCCTTCAAAATATAATTTAAAGTTACATTTTGCTTTATGCCATATTGAAAATACCATCAATACCCCATGTTCGAATGCAGCTAACTATATATAGTCACACATCAGTGTTACTTCATTGTTGATCATGTGTTCCAATTTATTACCCAATGATAATGCGTACTGGTGGGGTTTTTTATTATGTGAAATGAGGCTTGTGGATTTGGAATTGGGAAATTCAAGTATTTTTGTGATTTGGTTTGGTTCAGTATTGTTTAACGTCCTATCAACAGCTATTGTCATTTAAGGGCGGCCTCCCCTGTGTGCCAGATGCATGAGTGTGTGTTTTGGGAGGCTGCGATATGTTTGTGTTTGTCTCCTTGCGATAGCGCGGAACTGATGCCGACTTTATAGTGCTACCTCACTGAAACATACTGCCGAAGACAACCAGCAGGACACCCCAACTGGTCACATTGTACTGATAACGGGCGAACCAGTCGTCCCACTCCTTAATTGCTGAGTGTTAAGCAGGAGTAGAAACTACCATTTTTACAGACTCTGGTATGTCTTGACCAGGGGACAGAACCCAAAGCCTTCCTCAAAGGGAGCAGTAGGAAGAAGAAAGCTGTTAAGAAAGAGAAAAGATCCCAAATTTAAATGCCTCTTATGATCATGCAATGGGGGCAGCAGGTACAATTCTTCGCCCTACCTGCAAGGACAAATTGTTGTGAAATTTCTGTTTTAAGCTAAGAGTATGTTCCATTTGTTTCCTAAAAACCTGGTAAGTGTACATTAACTAGCTGCGACTCGGTCAGCACCAATACAATCTGGGTCCTCAATCGTTCTTATGACACTGATAATGCCTAAATTGGGGCACTGTTAATGTACCAAAATTCAAACTTACTTTGCAACATACAAGATTTTTTATTTAGAGTCGTGTTTGTAACAATGCAACTTTACTCTTTAGCTCAGAAGAGCTATTCAACCACTATGACCTATGACAACTTTTGTGCACATTTATAAACGGAATGCTAAGATTTCACATCACGTTTACTAACATAAGAGACGTATACAATGTTTATCTCGTCAGATTGCGATTTAAAAAAGCGCACTGGATATCGAGTAACGATCTAGGGTAAAACATGTTTTTTTTCTTCTCAAAGGTAACCTTATTGTGCATCGGATTATTATTGTGATTATAGCCAAAATACTGAATGTGGAGAAAGTTGACACAATAGTGTAATATACATGTGGTTAATCTGCTTAAGGCATATTGTGGAAACGGCCAAGCTAGCTTTTTACAGAAAACCCAACTACATTACAAAGCGATAACCATACAGTAGGCCTGCAGCAACCATTGCAGGCCGACTCGACTGTTTCCGTGTCAGTGACGCACAGCAACCACCTTATGTTTTGGTTTGAGAACAGTAGTCATATCATGCTGATTCTGTCACTGTGTATGATAATTGCTTTACCTATCAACAGCGTTGTATTAGTCTTTCACGCATGCTGAACCGTTTGTAATTTCCCTACAAGTAGAAATGTAAACTTTTCCACATTGATCCGTCTCGAGATTTTGGCCAGTAAATACAATTTTCGAATCTTCCATATTTGTGACAATTTACACATATTTCGATAGTAATGATTTAAAAAAAAAACTTAATCGATTTCAGAAACTTGCTACTTTCATTGATGACACGAGGGAAAATGTCTATTGATATTTGAACCAAAATATGTTGCAGCACATGTTAGACTTTTGTTTTGTATTATTTTGTGATCTTATTTTTATAAGAACCACCAACTCCCGCGAAGTCAACGCTTGGTGGATTTTGATTGGTTGTTTGCACACGAGCGCAGGCCTAGCCTTTTTCTATAAGGATGACAGAGACGACAGTTTACAAACAATGTGTGCTTGTATAGGCCTATAACATGTATTTACTTGTTTTTCTGTAATCAGAAATAACGTAATCATTAAAGCATTTTGTTTGTGTTTAAACATATACATACGGGTTTTGAATATACTGACATGAGTGACATATTAACGTCACATAAATATTCTACAGTAACCCATATTCTTCCATTTTGGTGAATACATTCTATCTGAATCTAAAGTATTTAAAAAAAAAAATCCCGTACTCTGCATACCGAACAAATATATATGTATAAGGGCATAATTATATTCAAGGCTACGCTGGTGTATATATATAGGCTAACGCAAACTGTGATCTGTTTGAGTATTTAGTTGCATTGAATAGAATGTCTTGCACCTAAAAATAAGTTCCACAAAGGACTACCTAGCTAGCTATTGTGGTCTAGTTTTTTTCCTTACTGAAATTTTGAATTCAGGGCCTAGTGTATTAATCATGTATATTGTAAACTGTACCTGATTGTCATTTCCTTATAAATGTAGCAGATGTTCAATATGTATGGAACGCCAAATTAACACAGATCTATATATATTCAATTAATTATACCCATCTTCAAATAATTGAAGATATTATAGGTACTTGTAATTCAATTGAATATATGTTTAATTCGTCCTATTTGAACCTATTTTTAATCTAATTGTTCCTCTCTCTATTAATCTCAATTATTTGAAGATAGGTGCAATTATTTGAAGATATGTTAATAAAATTGCCACATAGATCCTATATATATATATGTGTGTTTTTTTAACTGCGTGGGTCCTAGTCCGAAATAAACTAATAATTTAATTCCGCGGAGTAACTGACTGTTTCTTCTCATTTCATGAAAGGAGGAGATATCTCGGCGCCCAATAAACATATATAAAATGAGTCTATGTAGGCTCTATAATGTACTTGTCGAACTGTGGTGTCACTCATATAGATTTTTTTGATGTTTTAAAGCAAAGGTAAATTTTGATTCTTTACTATTATACAGATGTTTATTATCGATTTTAATTTACAAAGTCTGGGATGTAGACGGAAATATGCAGACGTTGTTTACTCGTTGTCAGCATAACTGTGATCGGGCGGAACGCTGCGCTGACACGGTGCATTCGGCATGGTATTTTAGTGAGATAGCACTCAAGTCGGCATCAGATCTTCGCTATCACAAGGAGGCAAACACTCCAACATACCTCAAGTTGCCTCCTGCACACAGACACGCAAGCACGCATACACAACACACACGTTCGTAGATGACCCTTTAGTTTAAACATATTGTATTGCCAAGCAGATGGATTTGGCAAAAGTTATTAAACTTATATTAAGCCCTTTCCCAGCAAATTACAAGCATATACATTTACAATATGACAAGATGGCAGACTTGATTAATATACATATATACTATACACTATTTCGTTTTCAAATGTTTTGATTTATAAATTGAAATTAAGAGAGAGAGAGAGAGAGAGAGAGAGAGAGAGAGAGTACACATATATGATAGTACATACATCCCCATCATTATTAATGTATGACAGATGATGACAAAACAACCGATAATGTAAAAATGTATATCGGACCATGTGGTTGTTATTTCTCCATGCAAACGGAATTAGTGATATTCAATTCGCTGTTCACAACTTTTTGCTGTTCAAATGTTCATCACATTCCTATAAAACCTTCCTCCTGTTCGCTCCGTGCTTTCTTATATTTCCGCTAGACCAAGCACATAATTTATTACATTGTTACATAAAATTATACTTTATATTTGTTACTATCAATCATTGTCATAATTTCCTATTGAGAGCAAGGGAGAGAGAGGACCGGGGGTGGGGTTACTAGAATCTGTTCAGAATGAAAAAAAGGATACGTTAGATAATTCAAGTCTGTTGTTAGGTAAGTTGTAGTTTGCAGCGTTTCGAAGAATATAGTGAGAGTTATCGACAATATATAGATTGTCTACTAGTAAACGACGGTAAGCCATTAACAATACTTCCAGCCCCACGTTGCAGCTTTTCTAATTTGTCTGTATCAGAAATATAACAACCATCCCACAGTTCACAACAATATTCTAGAACAGGAAGTATAAATGTTCTATATATCTTATTCAGTGTACGTCGCTTCAGGGTATATTTCAATTTATGGAGGACACTTAATTGTTTAACAACTTTTTTTTTTTTTTTTTTTTTACATATTTTCAATGTGACAGGTCCATTTACAGTTAGCATTGATGAATACTCCCAGATGCTTATGATTTTCAACAAATTCAATACTTACATTGTGCAAGTTAATACAATGCATCAATGAGGTGATCAAGTTCAATATTAGAAATAAGTAAAGCCTCTGTTTTTTCAGGATTAAATTTAACCAGCCACTTATCTGCCCACAATTGTATACGAGATCATTATTCATTTTTTGTTCAATTACTTGTGGTAATTTATCCGAATATAAAAGAGAGGCGTCATCAGCAAAAAGTTTTAATAGACTTTCTATATTGTTTGTTATGTCATTAATATATAGTATAAACAGCAACGGGCCAAGAACCGAACCCTGAGGTATTCCTGCATTTATTATCTTAACAGAAGATCTACTATTAAATAATGACCTAAGCTGTTGGTGGGATGTTAAACACAATAAAACCAAACAAAAACCAATGCAATCCATTTAAAATATGTTAATTGCCTCTTTATCGGCCTATCACATTAACTATATTGTTTCTTCTTTATAACGTTAATTCAAGACGAAATATGGTAGACATAGCGCGACATTTTATTGAACGATTCATTTGCAGAATTTATGTTCATAAACAGCCTTTTTATCCGAGACCCCAAAGACATTTTAACCTTAATGGGTCATTATAGCTTAGATAGATTCCCTAATTTCTATTATCTTACACTCAAACGAAACATGTTAGATTTATCTGTTATTTTGTAATGCTTCGTGACGAGCCTACTTGTAGTATATTAATGACTATTTCAAGTTTTATCTTTTCTTGAAAGAAAAGGAAACAAGAGGCCAAAGGCACGAAGGAAGCTTTCGGCGATTTTTTTTTTATTAAAATAATAATTCCGAAATAAGGTTGTCATATCTCAAAAACCGCTTAACGTTTTTAACGAAATTATGAAAATATTATCAGAGAAAAATTTTGATCTCACAATTCTCTTCCACGATGCAATTTTCGTTTCACAGAAGACTTCGGAAAAAATCACTGAAACAATGCATGCAATAGAAGAACATCTGCAACCTTTAATTTGGCACGAAACTAACCTCTGGATGCTTCTCCAATATACAACAGAAGCTAGTTAAATATGTATTATTACTTTTATTCTATTGCTGGCTTGTAAACGTTGAAATTGGACCCCGTGAAAAATGGAATCGGGGCTAGTTTCCAACGTTAACAATGGACCCGGGTAGCGATAGAAAACTGACTCTCCCGTAGACTATGGACCCCGTAAGAAGTCGATTTTCCACGAGTAGCCCGTGTAAAATTGACAGTGGAAAACGGACTAAAATGATCTCATGTCGTAACTTGGCACCCCAGTCCGACCAAATCAGGTCACTGTGACTTACACTAATATAATTTATCATTGGGTTCAGAAATATGCACACAATTCTGTTTTGTATAATTAATTCAACATGACCTACTTAAAAAAAACCGATATACATTGTTTAAACTGAAAACAAACCTACATTATTTAAAATTGTCATTTTGTTCGTAAGTAAACCTTCTTTTTTTCAAAAAAAAGCAAAGTTTAGATTTGTTGTTTTACCTAATCAGGTCTCACATCCATACTGGGTTAGTTTCTGACCTTTTATTAGTGAAGGTCAAATTTTTGAAAAATAGGTCAGATGCTTTAATGTAGTAAATGCTTATGGTTCGTATGGTTCACTTTTTGATGGGATACATTTTCAACGGACATGTAAAAAAAAACCACTTTGAGTTAGGTTCTTTTTCCACGGCTTCCCGGTTCTATTTTCAACGTTTAAAACTGAACCCGGTTCCATTTTCCACGGGGATCAATTATCAACATTACACCGGTCCCAGTGAGGGCACCTCAGCCGTTTGGTACTATAGTACGCTTCAGAAGGTTTCCAGAAAGACAATTCGTCCACCCTGAAGTACATTGGGACGAATTGATCACGTAAATTACTTCACAAAATAAAATGCCTTCTTCGTATGTTAATCATCCCGACTGACAAAATTCAGGTAGTCGGAATTTGAATTATTTATAACTATACGGCTGGTTGTAGATATGAGTGGGTTGTTATCAAATTGTGTCGACAAAGGTGTTTTTTTTGTTGCGATAACAAAATTGGGATACCGAACAAATCAGATGTCGGTGATACGACATGAACTGGTCAAGCAGTGCAAGTCACCTGTGTGCCGACAACTCCTGCTCCACATCTACCACCGCTGTATCTAATCTGTGACTTACACCTGACGTACAATCTTCTCTTTTAGTGTATATAGCGATACTACTTCTCATTGTACTGGGTTAATACAATTAGCGTCCTTAATTAAAATTCATGCACGAATTTGCACCAATATGCTTATTCTTATAATTCCACAGATTGCTACAAATTTTACAGAACATGCATTTTCGATGCTCACGGCAGCGCGAGGAGATCATGAAAGAGAACTCATGAATACAACATTTAACAGAAATACCAAGTATGTTAGACTGTACTAACAAGTACTTGTCTTGGTGTTTATAGCCCTACCCTCGCTTGTGTCAATGTGTGCTGAGTATCTCAACCCCTTACCATATACAAAAACAAAATGAATAGAGGAAAACAAGAAATAATGAAAAAAAGGTTACAAAAAATCCAAGTCAGTGAGCAATAATTCAAAACTGAGAAGACAAAAGACTTTAGGACAGTAAGTTTTCCATTTTAGTCAGATATGTTCCAATTCTCTTTAAGACAATAATTATTTGGAGGCTTTTCTACATCATTTTGCAATATGACTTCCATGATTGAGGTTAATGTCTAAATCTACGCCTAACAGTTTTACACAATGTTCAAAATTAATTTCTTGATTTCCAATAGAGAAATATTTGACCTGTTCGATAGTTTTATTTCCAATGCATGTCGCGTAAAAAATTCTGGGATTTGCCTTCATGCTTTTTTCTGTTAATAAGTTGATTAACATAAAGATTCATTTTCGAAAATTGTTTCAGGGAAATTGGATCGTTAACGTTACTTGTGTTTACTTTGACCTCACCTCGTTTTAACTTTTGTAATTGAGGGACAGTCCTATCCTTTAGACCTCCCCTCACTTGTAACTTGAGTACTAGAGACAAAGACAGACTCCTAAACGAACTACCATTGCTTGTAACCTGTGTCTTTGTCGCTATTTGAAGGAAATAGAAAAAGAATCGCTTACTTTTTTTCAAAACAGTTTTACTAAATACAATGGCTAACTTTCATGATAATATTATAATATCAGAACTCAATGTCAAAAATATTTTATACGTACTATGAATCATTTGGAATTACATAGACGTAAATGATGACATTTATAAAAGTATTAAAGCTAAACGGATTAATGCAAGTCCAAACAATTAATTCACTTTTTGTGTGTGAAGAGGTCAATCGACCTAGCGGATATCAATTCGACTGGAAAGGACAAACTAATAATTAAGTTGCCTTGCATTGAACTACCATAATAAGAATTGTGACACGTTTGACGTTTCATCGGTTTTTAGCCTTGCTGCTTTACACATATAATAAGGCTTAGTAAAGTTACTCCCCCCGCCCGTTTATTAGTGTGTGAACGCCGTATTCTTTTAAACGATAGCCCAACGGACACATATAAAGACAGAACGACGCAAGATTTATCCATTACTCAGTAGATACAATAGATTAAACATGGAAGTAATACTTCAATCTTATTCGAAAGGAAGAACAAATGAATACTATCGAAATAGAGTTACCTCCCATTATGCGGAGCAAAACAGGCTTACCTGAGAGTAACCAGGACAGGGCATATGTACTCCAGTACATGTCTTCGTAAAGAATAACTATATCTTATAAAAAAAATGACAGTGATACTTATACGAAGCCTCGGTTCTGCCAGATAAAGATTGTTCGTCATATCTCAAATGAGAAACAGATATTATAACAAACGAGACAAAACTGGAAAATGTTGATAAAGTCGGTTCATGGAAGAGGAGACCTAATGGCTATCTCACTTTTACATATGACAAAGTAAGTAATGCGTTAAAAGTCTGGGAAAAGGTGTTAATTTAGCTTTCGTGGAGTCACATGCTTTACAACCAGACGGCATTTTAACAAAAACTGGAGTGAATCTAGTACTAATATTAATACCCGGCCTCCTCCCGGCCAATATATATTAAAAAATCTCTCGTCGTCAGAAAGCTACGTTATCGCAACTAGAGTGAATCGAGCAAGTGCAGTACATTATTTTGTAATACAGCGTCCACGTGATTGCACGGACAAACCGCAAACATCTGCCAACAAGATATGACACGTTCCTGTTGCGAGGTAGGCCTACCGCAATGCCACAATAACCTGTATTAGATTAATTGGATGAATCCTTCGTGTTTCCATTCTTAGAAAAGACAAAATATAAACGAAAAAGAGAAGGTTTTCCCTACGAACCGAAACATTGAAAAAAATACAACATCTCGCAAATCTTTAAAAGGATCTTGCGCACTTCTTGCAATTATGCTTTGTGCTCTACGCTGTCACTGACGACGCCTGGCCCCACACCGCCTAATTTCAAAACCTTCGGCCATGTTTTTTTTTTTTTTTACCGCAAACAGCGCATATCTGAGCTTGAATTCGAACTTAAGTCTGCCTTGGTTAGCCTCAGCTTTCGGCCTAAGCTTGAGGCGTTGNTTCGAACTTACGTCTGCCTTGGTTAGCCTCAGCTTTCGGCCTAAGCTTGAGGCGTTGAGCTGAGATTTTAGTTTGTGATAACGACTAACGGACACTGAGCTTCTCCAGTTCGGACTCAAATCTCAGCTTGAGGCGACCTTTAGTACGTTCGTGATATCGAAGCATGGTTCCTTAAGAAAACGAGTGCTTGAATGGTCCTGGTTCCTGAATTAAGTGAGTGTTTGATTGGTCCCTGTTCCTGAAGAAATTGAAATCAAACCATCCACAGGAATTAAGGTGACATAAAACAAATGGGAAACCAACCCCTAGAATCAAAGAAAATGTCCTTAATCAGACACTCAGGAAGGACAAGCGTACAGTATTAGGCCCCTGTCATGATGTCTTTTCTCAAATTAAAAATTAAAACGTTTATTTCATTGACAAAATGAAAAAAAAAATGATAGATGATACTGTATTTGATATGTCGTGCAGGCAGACTAATGATACAAATAAAACAAATATGATCCAAGAACGGTGCTGAGGGAACAACAGGTTAGAGAAACGTCTCTGATGAATTTTCCGTTTCTGAAATAGTTTTTAACAATTCCTTGTAATCAATATTATCCTGTTTTATGAAGTAATTATCTTTACAATCAAACGAAAGTTTTAGGAAATTTACTTTAATGAGAGCAGTGTAATTATGGTTCTAATGCTCATAATCAGCTATGGGAGAGCTCAGTAATTGTTGTGATGTAGGTATGATCAACCATAGAGAATTGCTAAATGCATTGATGGCTATTCTTTTTTTCTCTTCAAATAATTTACCGATACGGCTAAGTAATGATATTAGCTTGCTGCTGCTTGTAAATTCTTATTCTCCTTTTATTCAAATTAGAGTGACATATATAAATTCCACGAGTTGGGGCAATTTTTCTCATGTTAAACTTTATCTTTACACTACACAGCCAATGCATCGTTAAAAATGATGCTTGTTGTGCGTTTTGACAGCTCTGAGATCACTGCTGTTATCTACAACAGGGAATAGAAGATGCAGAGGTAAGTGCCTGATAAAAAGGATCTATGAAAGTTGAGGTGGAGATCATCTTTCGCGGGTCAAGAAATACCCATGTTAACAAAATAAATGTACGGGTAAAATTGTTTTGTAATGATAGATATTCTTCGGGAGCCTATATATAGTCAAACACGAGCTACGGTAAAAATTGACAACACATTCGTTAATGTACGATGACCTCACCTGTCTTTGAAGCTGGACTATTATTAAGTTACCAGGAATTTTGTAAGTTATTACTCGGTTTAGAATGCTGTTTAAAGCATTTGAAGGATTTTGTAATATATCAAATCCTCTTAACATATCATTGGACGCTGCATACGGCTAATTTATACCCTTACTGAGACAATCGACGTCGACGTTGATTGGATGTCACTGCATCGTATATTAAGTTAATATTAT
The DNA here is from genome assembly GCF_002113885.1 of Mizuhopecten yessoensis. Classification (NCBI taxonomy): domain Eukaryota; kingdom Metazoa; phylum Mollusca; class Bivalvia; order Pectinida; family Pectinidae; genus Mizuhopecten; species Mizuhopecten yessoensis. Next base: position 55,689 of record NW_018404786.1, on the reverse strand, counting down.
GTGTTTAAAGAGTTTAGAAAGTAATTCACTTATCTCCTGGAGATTTTTTGCCATCCCTTAATAATAGTTGATCTGATTCAGTGATATAATGTTGTCCTAGATTCATTTTATTTATTTGGCGGATGATTTTGTCAAAAAGGATTTACAAATGACTAGAGTAATATTTAGTGCTTCAGCCATATTTTAATGATTCAGCCTTTTGAACTGGGCGGTCGGTGCTATTTAGTGTTTCAGACTTATCAAATATTTTATCAAAATTGCTATCTTACGGTTACATATTTTAATCACTGCTATTACAATTATCCACATCTTGTGTTATTTTCCAGAAACAGGGTACGACTTTTATTCGATAAAATGTTTTAAACAGTATTCCTAAATTTGAACAACTATTAATATAAAACAGACTTCCGACATCAAGCTTGTAATGATGATTTATATCAATTTTATGAACTTTTTGTGGATCTGTGTTATGCATCTGTAAGTAAAATCACATCTCAAATGCTTTGTTTCTTGATCCCTTCTGTCTATAACTAGAACACTCAAATAAATTAAGGGCATCTTCCGACTGTGATTAGGACTATGATTTCTCCTTTCATTGTTACTTAGGGAACAGTAGAAATAGTGAAACGTGCCTATTTGTTGTTGTTGTTGAAGTTAATTTTGACATGGTATAGACTCTGGACAGTCCGGCTAAAATTTATACATCTTTCATACCAGCTTGTTGTGTGTCTCATGGGACAGTTGTGAAAATACATGCTATCTTTTGGGGGTTTTCACAACTAGACTATTTTTTTTTGGTTGGTTTAGTATACGTAGATACTTGAGAAACGTCCCCATGGAATGTCTCCCAATTTCTAAAGAGAGGAATATAAATTGTTTGGAAATTTTGAACTTTTTCCTGTGCATGTATTTGATTACTGCTTCTCCTGAACACGTTAATAGAGAAAAGAGAGGCAGAAGTACACTACACCATCTACAAACTAATGATATGTCTAGTTTATACTCCTAAAGTTCGTTTTCTGTAATTAAATGTGGAAAATTTTAAGTTTATTCATTGTGTAACTAATTATACAAATGTACATTTTATCAGCTATTCTGCAAACTCTCGATAGTCCTCTTATCTTTTACTTAGTAGTCATGCATTTTTGTTTTGCTTTCCCATATCTATCACGATAAGTTAGTTATATCATCATCATCATCATCTCCCTGGACAGGAGCCGACTCTAAGCATCCTCGATATCCAGGGGTTACGCTCACTTTCGCTCTCTACACCCCTCGAATATGTCATAGCAAAATTGAAGGCACGACGATAGCTGTTTGATTGGTCTCGGGTAAAAAAATGACCAATCGCTAGGCTGATACCTGTCCTTTGAAGATTACAAAGGAGAGACGCCCGACTTCAAAGCCTGTCAATTTTTACCGTTACATGACCGCGAGATTCTTTTGATGTATATCAAAGGATCGAACTAGTGCTGATGGAAGGAAACATAGATATGTACGAAAGAGGTTGTTTCTAAATCGTATACCTACATTGCCATATCGTATTACTAGTATGTTCACTATATTGGATTGTCCGTAAATCATATTTATGATTGTTGCAACAGGTTATCGTTCATAACAAAATTATAGCTTCCCTATTTTAAACCCATGTTTTAAATTCAAAAACTTCAAACAAAATATGAACTTTAAGTAATTGAATTAAAGCTGGAAATAGACTTAAAAGAGCACCCTGACCTTTAACCCCTTGCCCATCGATGCTTCTTGGTTTAACCTTGTTTAGTGTTTTGGTGACTGTATTTTCTGTGTAAAGTATTCCTCTTTGTCACAGTTTTCAATATATAGTTTGCTTGTCTAAAAGGAACAATTTTTAATATTTTTAATAAATTATTCCTTTTGGGATCAACTCTTAAGTCCCACTTAGAACCCAATAATACGTCGACGGAAATGTGTACACCGTCCATCGATCCATCAGTCATTGCGTCACTTTGTCGGGGGCATTAGTATCTATCGCCTACATTCGCAAAATTTAGCATGTGAGTACCTCTTGGGATTGGATGTCCTTAAATCGGGTCTTTTCCCCTACTATATACAGTGCTTTTTGGTCTGCGTGTTTATCTTTTATCTCATATACAGTGACATTTACATTTGCGAATAATTTTGTATGAACCTCTTGGGATGGCACATTTTCATATGTTAAAATAGGGTCCTTTCCCCGCTACATACCGAGTTGTGGTCCTTTGTTTACCGAGTGTCACCTTGACATCTGCACAGATCGCATAATGGGACACCTTTTGTATGAGATTACCTTTTTGGATGACGGAGTATCGCATATTGAAACAGGATTAGATCAGAGTATAATTATAATATATAATTAATTATATAGATGATTGAACATCAAAAAGTTTCTAAAACTACTAACGATAATCTATTCTCACACTCATGTGAACAGTAGAGGGAAATACAACGCTTTTAAACCAGCATTCTCCCGCCGCACATTTCCTTCATTAACCGCAAAGCAAAGGTTCTTTCAACAACAAAAACCTGATAATATAAACTCATACAAGATACGCAACGCAACATAAAGTCTATTAAGTATTTCAAACCATTTATTTCAAACTGGTAACTATGAAGTGTAAACATGTATAATGAGTGACGTGTGAACGGAACTCGCCTTCAGCAGACAAATAACCAATAACACGTATGTATACTTCACTGTTAAAGGTCTACGAGATGACAATCGATTTCAATTTCTTCTATATTTGTTTAAGGCTATGTACACTTAGATGTTAACAATGCACGAGATGACATTCGAATAGCCCAGTCGATTCGGTTGTGCTTTGTTATAGATGTGTGTATGGCTCGCTTATCTCGATTCAGATCTTGCTCACTGCATCATGACCAGATGGTTGCTTTTATCTGTGGCTTGAGAAAGTTGCTCTATCTGTCTACCAATTTGGTATTGTTCCATTCAATTACGTGGCTTAGTGGTGATTGCCGAATTATTGATCTGGGACTCTGATTGCTTTCTTTCTGATCTAGTGAACAACTTTCTATATTGGGTTTCGGTGTATTTCTGGTTTTCACCATGTCGGAAATCGAACCGCTTTCATCTCCGATATGCAATGCATTGCAATTCTTGGTCCTTGCATCCTGTTTCGAACAAACAATTTGCATTTATGGATGTTGCTTTGAATTGACCTCGCCTTATCTATTCAGCATGGGTTTCCCCTATATAGCCGTATGTGAATTTTTACCCCTTTGCCTATATCTGCCGCTTTGTGATCAGGTCAATTAGGCCCAATCACGGATAGGGAATACTAGCTTTGCTCGAAATGTGTTTTGTAGTTTCATAGAAACCTTCGGTTCAGGTGAGCTAAAATGATCCACCCGCCCCTGTAGTGCAAAGAGTTCCATCGATCGAGGTTTGCTTAGTAATAATAGACTATACTATTGGCTTTGTCTTGAAAAAACCCACAATTTATCCCCGTTCGTTATAAAACGTTGGTTTTTGCGACCACTCCTTTTCGCACATTTCTCCGAAAAGGAGCTATTTGGTAATTTGTTTCTTGTGTTTCACATCAACACCATTCATAGTCAAAAATAAAGTCAAAAACAGAATATTGAAAAGAGATATGGTCATAAGGTTGACCTTCCTACCGAATAAAAAGTAATTTCATATCATCTTATAGGACATATTGGAAGCTTGCGATCGTTTATCTCTCAAAGAGCTTCGTGGATGTTATATGGTGTAGTGTTCTGGAAGCTTCTTGCCTTGCGTGCATGAATAGTTTAGGCGTTTATAAGTAATTAACATTGTTCCTTTGCAAATATATTATGGTATAAATTACATCCATTTTTGCCGTTCATCACCAAATGAAATACCAGTCCTATCTCATCACCATACCAAACAACGTTATTGGAACGCTTTGGCATACATTTTATGTTGACAGTTCCAGAATAGAAAACTTCGTAAACATTTTGTTTGCCTTCCATGGACAATTGATATACGTTCATCCAAGTTTAAACTAGCAGTATTTATGTATCAGCACGTTGGAATGACTTTTCCCCCTCTCTTTACCATGCTTACCGATAGAGCCTGTATACAAAGAACATGTAACTTGTTTGCTATCCGGGTATATGTCCGCCTTATTCAGATTTACATAAGAAATACATCAAAAAATATTACTCGAACAGACCGTCTTCATTGAAACTGGTGCAGTTGCTAGCAATACGTAATAGAAAAGAACCATTTAATCTCGGTAAATACCTGCAATTAAGTCTACTAGTACGGTCAAGATCTCAAAATTAGTATATTGTACAATGATTGACTTAATTCTAGTTTTAAACGTGTAGAATAGGTTCGTCTCCTAACGTACAGGATATTGACTATCCTCTTCTTCGTGTACCGCAGGTGGTTATATAATGTGTTTTTCTATATGTTGTCCATTTGTAATTGAGCCTTACAATACGGTCAAGTTACCGAAATGGTTAGTTACCTTATTTTAAATAAATGTCTGTATAAATGTTGTAATAATATGCCTATGATCCGCAAGGCTTAAAGCTAATAAACAATACTATATAAATATGACATTCATTAGCAGGTGACAGTGAATATTGTCAACCCGAGAAAACTATTGTCACCCGAGGCGAAGCCGAGGGTGTCAATGGGTTTTTGAGGGTTGACAATATTCACTGTCACCTGCTAATGAATGTCATATCTATTTTGTTACACCAAAAGTCTTTGTAGCTCAGAAACGGCAGCAAACTTCGATAATGACATCTTGTTTGTTGATAGTCTGCTGTTAACAATCGCTATCGCACCGGCCCTTGATGAAATTGGCTGTTGCCGTCAAACGTTCTTGTGACCATCACGGTGGGGAAACGAAGCGGTGCACGCAATTTTTTTGCGCATGTGATATTTTTCACTGTCTCATGGCAATATCACCCGCGCCCCTTAAAACCAATGTATTTTCGGAGGGTGACAGAGATTTTTGTTTAATTTTCTCCCAACCAATCAAATAGCTAGAAATTCACTTGAGGTGTAACAAAATAAAATACAACCCACTCTCCTAACTTTGTCAATAGTGAGCCATAGATATGATCTAGAGAGGAACAAAAATGCTGATTCTACAGCAGTTGGATCTAGTTTAACAATCTATCGAAGAAGACAAAATTGGAAAAGCAACCGGTCACAGATTAAAGTATCGCAAAAGTAGATTCTGACCTATTTGTTTCAATAAGATGAAGTATGCGAAAAGGGTCGCTGTCACATAATCAGCCATTAACATAAACCGGCTTCGTTTAACTTGCTTATATTACCGGCTGTCGGGTTTTCACCATCAGGGTATATCGGCTTCATCAGGGCGTTAATCATGCGTACCGTGCTCCGTTTCATTGTTGAGATAACGGTTATTTGTAGCAAATGGTCGTCCCTTCCTGGAATGGGCCTTTAACTCATTGCGCAGTTCAGCTGGTGTTAAGGCCTGGTATTGTCCGATGATTTCTCTCTGTGCTGGGTATTGATGGCTAACAAATGAAGGAATCAAAAGATGCATTAATCCAATATCGATCTACCTCACGAATCAATGTGTCAATTGATACAATCAGAGGGGAAAGTAGATCGCCATAGCTGTATTATCCCCTTAATTACATATCAGTGAATAGGAGTAATGTCATGTTCTCTGCTTCTCACGGCTCTGACACTATACAAGCGTACACTGTTACCAACTATCAGAACTATTAGTATATAAGGAAGTAAGGTGATAACATATTTATTCTATTGTACCTAGGTGAACAATGCAGCTGTTATTTGGACATTGTCAGTAATAAGAGTCCAAGTTCGTGTTTAGGTGGTTATCAGTTCTGTCAGGTGTCCAGCGCAATCGGATTCTTCATTATTTGAGTCTAACTTCATCCAATGATTGGTCCCCGATTGTTCTACTTGTTATCACTGGCTTATAAGGAACAGTTTTGACTGGTAGGTTTAAATATAGGCACTTATTGATTTATAACCATGTTTTTTGTTGGTGTGTTTATGTAACACTATTTCTGATTGGTTCGTTTATTACATAAATGCGGTACAACGGTAATTTCAAGATATTTGCATGATATTATTCATTAGTTTCTTAACGCGATTTACGCGAAAATTGGACATCGCTTGACCAATATACTCATTGCATGGCCGCGTAATATGTGACCAGTAACATACTCATTGGCTGTGTGGCATATCATCAGCGAATGTCTGCACGTGATGTTATATTATTTTTAGCAAACGCATCATTAACGGTTAAGGAAGATATTTCCAACAAATGCCATAGAACGAGCAGGGAAAGCCCATCCAGAGATTAGTTTGTTCGTGATTATTTCTCCTCTATTGCTTTGGTGTATGTCGGTTTCCGTTGTCGTCCATTGCTATTTGTTTAATTATCTGAGTTTGTCGTTTTGTGCTGATGCTAAGATGGCTTTACTTTCATTTTAATTCCTTGAACTAACAACTTAACAAAACAAAGTGACAACAAAAGTCTCCGCCCGACCAGCTGAAAGGTAGATGTAAAAGTTTTCACTTTCGTTTTGGAGTTCGATTACTACTGCCAATGTTGTGGTGTTTACAAATCACGGAGCGGGATACGGTATCCACAGATGCGTGCGTAAGATGGCGTCCGCTGAGACCAAAGGGTCTTTCTGCAGTTTTGCGTCGTCAATTAGCGCCGTTCCAGACGTGATCAACAAGGATTGTATTAATGTGCCTCTCTGTCGTTTAATATAGCGCCATCACTTGCACCAGTTTCTCTTATACCTCGCGGCTCATCCACACATTAACTTCACAAAACAGCAGATTATTCCTACATTTTTTACCCTGTAATACCACACGTTTAAGATAGTCTAAATCAGTCGTGACGGTTTTTAATGATTGGTTTAGGATTTGCAATGTAATCGGAACAGAAAATCTTAAAAAATGTTAATGTCTTGTTTTGTGATTTTGATATCAATAATAAGTATTCCCTAACCATACATTAATTTCACGAACAACATACATATACAACTCCTGTAAATTATTGGCAAGTGTTGCGGAAGGGTTCAGTCGATGCAAGAAAAAAAATATTAATATGGAAGTATCGTGAGATTTACATATCGGTAAGTATGACAAATGTTCCATCAGATGTTACTGAGTCCATGACCGTAGATCGTTAAAATAGTTTGAATTAAGAATGATATGATAAGACGTTCTGAACTCAGTTACTGTCTTGAGTTTTCTCGCATGTTCCCAATCTCCCTAACAAGCTTCATTCGTCTCACATCGTGTGCCCTTTAGGCTTTAGATATATACAATGTATATACAAAATGCGTCATACGTCTCCCCTCGTATGCTTCCCTAGACTTCCTCACAATATCATTGGTCGTCCCTCATGCATGATCTCGTAGTCTACTTACAAACGCTTCCATTATACCTCACATACTCTGTTCATCTTCCAACAAATATTACTGTACTATAAGACTCTCTAAAATTCTTCTAGGTCATTGCCAAAAAAGTTTTTTTTTCATTTTTTCCCCACTGGAATAAGACATTGAGTTTGAGCACAAAATCGTACTTTGAGCATGAGGATGGTTTCATGAATATGGGCACAGGATCCCTCAGATTATCAATCCAGGATAACGTAGTCTCTCCACAAAGGATCCCTTAGTCTCTCCACATAGGATCACTTAGTCTCTCCACCTAGTATCACTTAGTCTCTCCACCTAGGATCACTTAGTATCTCCACCTAGGATCACTTAGTCTCTCCACCTAGGATCCCTTAGTCTCTCCACCTAGGATCCCTTAGTCTCTCCACCTAGGATCACTTAGTCTCTCCACCTAGGATCACTTAGTCTCTCCACCTAGGATCCCTTAGTCTCTCCACCTAGGATCCCTTAGTCTCTCCACCTAGGATCCCTTAGTCTCTCCACCTAGGATCACTTAGTCTCTCCACCTAGGATCACTTAGTCTCTCCACCTAGGATCCCTTAGTCTCTCCACCTAGGATCCCTTAGTCTCTCCACCTAGGATCCCTTAGTCTCTCCACCTAGGATCACTTAGTCTCTCCACCTAGGATCACTTAGTCTCTCCACCTAGGATCCCTTAGTCTCTCCACCTAGGATCCCTTAGTCTCTCCACCTAGGATCCCTTAGTCTCTCCACCTAGGATCACTTAGTCTCTCCACCTAGGATCACTTAGTCTCCGCATCCAGTATATCTTAGTCTTTCCATCCAGGATCCCTTAGTCACCTCTCCTTTGATATTTAAATATACCACCCTTCACAGATGTATCTCCCTTTTAGCCGGACAAGATTAACAGAATCTTTCCCTACCTTGAGGGTGTGACAGAGAAATCTCCAACCCTCGGGATGATATTCTAGAACGTCTTATCCTCGAGGTAGGGAACGATTCTCCCATCTTGTTTCACTCATAAATCATCCCTTTCGATTTTTTAATTACGCATGCTCCATATTTTTTCCATCAGTATTTCACTTATATATTCTCTTTTTCTCTTCTCTCACTCTTCTTTAGTTTTCACTCGGATGTTTCTTTAGCCTCACTTTGTGTTATCCTAACTGCCCCCAGTCGTACATACCATCCAGATTGAGTTTTCAATCATGCATTCATGTTGTCTTCCCAAATGCCAGTATTCCTTTAGTCTGCTCTTGCGTTCTGTCTTCAGTCTCCAATCTGTTGATTTTACAGGTTTTGTAACTACAAGTCTGTCAATGTAATGAAAGAATATCCTGTTTTAATACGTTACTATACACAGAGTATATAGAAGTAACAATCTTATTAGTGAGCACGTGGTTGTACATAAGGTCTTCTCGCCAGCATTTGCCCCTAAAACAACTCTTGAAAGAAAATATCTTGAATAGAAATTGCTCTTCCATTAGATGAGACTACAAAAACAAAAGTAAATATATCTAGAATATTTATTTGCCATCGGTAGAATACGAAAGGTCATGAGAGGAATTGATTTCAATATTTCACAATAACAAGTTTCGAAATAATGGACATGGAATAAAAAAAATAAAGCGATAACAGCGATAACAACCATTGACTTGACATACTATTCTCCAACATCAGAGAGAACAATGACACGTTACCAACATAACCGAATAACACACTCGTAAGAAATAGCATCAGCATTATTGAAAACAGGTTGATATGTCATCAATATTAGCAAGGTACCTTATTTTGTGTTATTACGCGTTAACATTTTCGACACAAACGAACTATTATTTACACAACCACCCATCATTGTTATTAGAACAGAAGGTGGAGCTCCCCACGTCATGAATCATATTTTATTTACATAAAATGATCTGTTCTCATTGATGTTTTAATTGTTCCTCGTTGATATGTATTATTGGTTAACTTCTGTACATGAAGTGACGGAATAAGGGGACTATAGTGGAACCATTCAATGTGCCGCTTACCTAATGAATTAAGGTAAATTTTATCATCAAGTTAAATAGTATAACCATTGTTTTTTATACACCCTGCAAACAAAGTTTAGGGGGTGGGGGGGGGGGGGGGGGGGGGGGTATATAATCTCCTTGTCCGTCCGTCTGTCCATGATCCTTGTAAGCGCAACTCCTCCTCAACAATGTGTTGGATTTTTTGTAATTTGACACTGAAAGTACACTTTACGTTGATGTGCACAAAGAAAGGAATTCGTAATTCAACCATTTTTCCTGTAGCTACGGCCCTTGATATTTTAATTTCTATTCCAGAAACCTTTAAAATGCAACTCCTCCCTAACGATTTGTTGGAATATTTTGTATCTTGGCGCATTGAAATTAAAACATATAAAGATGTGCAGAAAGAAAGGGATTTGCGATTCAATTATCTATCCTGGAGTTATGGCCATTGAAACTTTAATTTTCAGCTCCAGAAATCTTGTAAGCGCAACTCCGCCTTAACTGTTTGTTTCATTTTTTTGTGACTTAGCACAGTGAAACGACACCATATGTAGATGTCCATCGATAACGCAATTTGTGATTCAGCTATTTTCACTGAAGAAATTGCCCTTGAACCTTTGTTAATTGATACAATGAAACTACGTCATAAGAAGATGTGCATGAAGAAAAAGAGTTTTTTTATTTTACATTTTTTCCATGAGTTATGTAAGCGCAAGCGGGGGTATACGATTGACAGCTCGCTCACAATTTCTGTATTTGCGAAGACAATATTGCCAGTTTTCTTTGGCAACCCTTCACGAATGATTTCAGGATAAACCTCTCTGACTGAAGACTGGTATACTTTAGGATAAATATAACCTACCCAATATACCAAGGATTAGTTAGAATTTATACATATTTCAATACGCTAATTATCAAATAGGTTTTGGTTTGTGTTTAATCTGAAGACTACTAATTGCACCTCGACGTCACTAAACACGACCACGATCTACTCTCCTGGACGATACAAAATGACAACATCGACATGAACAGAAAAGACATGTGAAACACACAAACCTCTGTCGTCATAGCATTTACCCAGAATCCGTTGAAATAACTTCACTATTTTGACATACTGTAAAAAAAAAAAATTGCGATGAAGGGAATGTTTGTATTTTTCCTTGGAGAAAATTAGCGCGAAAATGTCCACGCGCGAATATAATACTTACATGTTATATTGACTGTAGAAATACAGGTTTCTGAACCATTTCTTACTCTAAATTTTCCACACAGTTATCTGTTTATAGAGTCATAACGCGAAAATTTCCACGCGCGAAAAATCGACTTTACAGTATCTCAGCATTCGGCTGAGATGTACCTAATCATATAACTATAATTTTTAGTGAAATGAAAAACAAAAGGTTTTTTTTTTCTTTCTTATTTAACAGCTGAACTTAAAGGACAATTTGAGGCAGTTTCGAGTGATTGGACTCCATAATTGTCCATTAAATCCAGCCTTAAATCATATTTCGTTTCCTAATCCTCTTAGTGGACGTCTACTTGTGAAAAATGTCAGGTAATGCACGCGCATAAATTGTGTAATCAGCATGATAATTACAAAATCTGTCATCCAAACGGCACAAATATGGAAACGGTAATTGTTGATAAGACGCCCTGAGCATGGTCCCTGCACGTAAAGAACGGACACACTAAGCGTTATCGAATATTACAGGCTCTTATTCCCAATGTTTCAAAATGATATAAATAAATCAGTCGATTTTACAAATGTCGTAATGTGTGAACTCGTGTATATTGGAATTATTTGGGATTTTTCCAAAATTGGTTCCAAAAGCTCTTCAAAATGTGTGCATATTTGTTTTCAAATTCAGAAAATATTATTGTATGTGGTCAATGAAAATCTAATGCTACCGAGTTAGGAACACGTTTGTCACTAACTGGCCGCCACATACAATGACCTATCGAACAGGTCACCAGGTCACACGTCCCCGCCGACACAGAATGCTGTAATCCCACTGGTGTGTGCAACACGTGCAAATGCTAATCACAGTTGACGGGGTATTTGTATGTCACCATATAAACTCCTAATGATGACTATTAATTAATCATAAAATATCAACGCTTCACTCGTTGGGAGGAATGACATTGCTTTGTGAGCTTGGGTGTAGAATTCTAGGATGTTGCATACATCGCCATTAGAATCGGCAAATCAGCACGCGGCAAGACTGTTTGACAATCAGCAGCACTGGCTCAAAGGCTGGGCGACCAGTATCACCGAACGCTGAGCAGCTTGGAGTACCAAATACGCCGTCGGCGTTCCTGCTTATACCAAGCTTTAACAACACTAGGACTTATAGCCAACGAAGACCGATAGGTTTTCGCATGTTTTCAAAAAATATCAATACTCGGATGCATAAGCAATATATAAACTGTTGAAAATAACCGACAACCATTCACATTGCCTACATAGATGACAGAACTGTGGAAGGCTGGTAAACATCTGTATACAGGGTTTGTGAAAGCACACGTTGTATTTGATGTATAACATTTGATCTCTTATAGCGTGAACAATCGATGTGGATGAGGATATATGTGAATCTGTGACAGGTTTGACCAGACAATAGTTACCGACCGACCAGTGCTTTTCTAGAACACGGCTGGACATGTGTTGCCTGGATAAGAACTAAAGCAGAGTATTGCGTTGAGATCGACTCCTTTGCTGGTGCTTCCAATGCCATGCAGACCTAAGGTAAGTCGTATATACAATGATTGTCTGGGGAATTAAGATGTATCTGTGTTTGGCTAAACTATTATGTTTGTCACTGTTCTGTGAGTTATAGCCAGAGCTAGCAACCACGTCCTATACTGCCGTGTACTGTGTTCACACGTCCTATACTGCCGTGTACTGTGTTCACATATCCTATACTACTGTGTAAAGTATTCAAACGCCTATACAACCGTGTTAAGTATTCATATGTTGTATACCACCGTGTTATGTAAATGCACGTCATATACCACAATGTTATGTATTCACACGTCCTATACCACCGTGTAATGTATTCAAATGTCCTATACCACCGTGTCATGTATTCAAACGCCTATACCACCGTGTTATGTATTCACACGTCCTGTACCACAATGTTATGTATTCACACGTCATATACCACCGTGTTATGTATTCACACGTCGTATACCACAATGTTATTTATTCACACGTCCTATACCACAATGTTATTTATTCAAATGTCCTATACCAAAATGTTATGTATTCACACGTCCTATACCACAATGTTATGTATTCACACGTCCTATACAACCGTGTTATGTATTCACACGTCTTATACCACCGTGTTATGTATTCAGATGTCCTATACCACAATGTTATGTATTCACACGTTCTATACCACCGTGTTATGTTTTCAAACGTCCTATACCACAGTGAGTTGTATTCACACGTCCTTTACCACCGTGTTATGTATTCAATTGTGATTTACCACCGTGTTATGTATTCACACGTCTTATACTATTGTGTTATATATTCACACGTCCTATGATACCGTGTACTACATGCACACGTCCTATACCAATGTGTAATGTATTCACATATCCGACAACATCGTGTAATGTATTCAATATCTTATAATAGCATGTTATGTTTTCACATATCCTGTACTACAGTGTAATTTATTGACACGTGTCAACCAACGTGTAATGTATTCACATATCCTATAACTCCGTATAATGTATTCACATATCCTATCATACCGTGTAATGTATTCACACGCCCTTTGCTACCATGCAATGTGTTCGCACGTCCTATACCAGTGTTATACATTGACACGTCCTATATCTGTGTTATACATTGACACGTCCTATATCTGTGTTATACATTGACACGTCCTTTACTATCGCGTTTTGTTATTGTCATCAAATTCTCCCAATACCGCCGCCATGCTTATCGATTTACAGATTCAGATAAAATCGAATATCACATGACAAATGATAGAAACATTTTCGCGACTGGTTTTCCATTTCTTTTGGCAGATTTGTTTATACATTGTGTATTACTGATCACGTTTGATTTATCGTTTAGCATGATCACTCGCAGGATTGGCTCATAATCTCAAAGAAAAAAGCAATGACTATACTTTTTTAACGCGTTTGTATTGAATGTGTGGTGGTGTTTCTCAGGACACGATTGGACCTTGAACTCGATTAGATGATAATCAATTATCACATACAGACAATCTGACTAAGCAATATCGCATTACTATCTCAGTAACAGGGCAATGTATTATTGTTTTCTTGCCAACCGGGGAATATCGTAATAACTGTCTTTATAACAAACGGGCAATGCATTTTTGATTTCCGATAACTAGGCAATTACCACTTTTTTAGCACTCTATCCTTCTGGGAAATATTTTAATGTTTTATAACCTACTTGGCTATTTATACTTTCGAGCTAACTGGGCAGCATACTAATACTCTCCCGCTAACTTGGTAATATATCAACGCTTTTTAACTGACTAGGCAAAAGGTTAATGCTTTTTAACTGTTTGGGCAATATACGTTCTTACTTGGCAATATACGTTCTTACTTGGCAATGTACGTTCTTACTTCGCAATAAACGTTCTTACTTGGCAATATACGTTCTTACTTGGCAATATACGTTCTTACTTGGTAATATACGTTCTTACTTGGCAATGTACGTTCTTACTTCGCAATGTACGTTCTTACTTGGCAATGTACGTTCTTACTTGGCAATATACGTTCTTACTTGGCAATATACGTTCTTACTTGGCAATATACGTTCTTACTTGGCAATATACGTTCTTACTTGGCAATATACGTTCTTACTTGGCAATATACGTTCTTACTTGGCAATATACGTTCTTACTTGGCAATATACGTTCTTACTTGGCAATATACGTTCTTACTTGGCAATAAACTCGTGTTAACTGCGTTGCATTTGTCGTGAGTATGAAAAACAAGCAAACAGTCATCAACAAGCAAGCATTCGTAAAAAGGTAGTTAATGTAAGCATGAAATATACCTTTAATTTTTATAAATAAGAATTATTCTTCAATATATATACATATATGGGAACATATGAACAATGTTTGTGCATTTGTAAATAACAGCGAGATATCATAATCACGAAGAAAAACAGTGTGGTAAAAAGCCTTTTGTTTTACTTATTTACTTTGCATTTCCCTATTAAAAATGGTATAGTATTGTTGACATGCGCCTGTGGGCTTAACGTCTCTGCAATTCCTATGTATATATACAAAAGAATTGCTGACAGTTGAGGTAAAAAAGTATTGGTGACAGATTGTTACCCGGACTACCTAACCTTGTATACAATAGTATTGGTGACAGATTGTTACACTGACTACATAACCTTGTATACAATAGTATTGGTGACAGACTGTTACACTGACTACCTAACCTTGTATACAAAAGTATTGGTGACAGATTGTTACACTGACTACCTAACCTTGTATACAATAGTATTGGTGACGGATTGTTACACTGACTACCTAACCTTGTATACAATATTAATGGTGACAGATTGTTACACTGACTACCTAACCCTGTATACAATAGAATTGGTGACAGATTGTTACCATGACTACCTAACCTTGTATACAATAGTATTGGTGACAGTTTGTTACCATGACTACCTACCCTTGTATACAATAGTATTGGGGACAGATTGTTACCATGACTACCTAACCTTGTATACAATAGTATTGGTGACGGAATGTTACACTGACTACCTAACCTTGTATACAATAGTGTTGGTGACGGATTGTTACACTGACTACCTAACCTTGTATACAAAAGTATTGGTGACAGATTGTTACCATGACTACCTACCTTGTATACAATAGTATTGGTGACAGATTTTTACACTGACTACCTAACCTTGTATACAATATTATTGGTGACAGATTGTTACACTGACTACCTAACCTTGTACAAAATAGTATTGGTGACGGATTGTTACACTGACAACCTAACCTTGTATACAATAGTATTGGTGAAAGATTGTTACACTGACTACCTAACCTTGTATAAAATAGTATTGGTGACAGATTGTTACACTGACTCCCTAACCCTGTATACAATAGTATTGGTGACAGACTGTTACACTGACTACCTAACCTTGTATACAATATTAATGGTGACAGATTGTTACACTGACTACCTAACCCTGTATACAAAAGTATTGGTGACAGATTGTTACCATGACTACCTAACCTTGTATACAATAGTATTGGTGACGGAATGTTACACTGACTACCTAACCTTGTATACAATATTATTGGTGACAGATTGTTACACTGACTACCTAACCTTGTATACAATAGTATTGGTGACAGATTGTTACCATGACTACCTAACCTTGTATACAATAGTATTGGTGACGGATTGTTACACTGACAACCTAACCTTGTATACAATAGTATTGGTGACGGATTGTTAAACTGACAACCTAACCTTGTATACAATAGTATTGGTGACAGATTGTTACACTGACTACCTAACCTTGTATACAGCATTAAGCAATACTGTTCGATTAACACTGACTAGTCGTTACTACCCGTGTGTCTCTGATTATTATTGAGCTGTCTTTAAATAAAAGAATGTTTAAATTTCAGATATAATGGGTATTTCAAGTCTCCTATGATATTGATGTTTAAAGTTTTTGTACCTGCAATGCTTTCATAACTTTGACTAAAGTCTGTCTTATGGTAAAAAGGATATAACAACAGGTGGTCCTCTTTGTTATCATCAATTTTTGGTCTAGCAACAACAGTTGTATATCATCCCATTGACTGAAGTTTAAGGTGTAAGTACTCTTTACGAAGACATAGCTCACTAAAAAGGTCTGGACCTTCACAACCATTGCCTCGTCTGGGCCAGTTTTTCGACAGTTATGCTAGTAGCATTTATGTGTCTGGCCCTTGACCTTGATAACGCTGTCAAACTGCTCAAAATGTTCCATCTTTGTTGAATATCAAGCAGATCAATGGTAATTATAGCCGATCATTTTACTATTTTACTTACATGATGAACGTAACACGCACTTAAGTGATCGCAATAGATACAGTAAGCCAGAATTAACCACGCTACGTCATACGTGATCGCAATAGATACAGTAAGCCAGAATTAACCACGCTACGTCATACGTGATCGCAATAGATACAGTAAGCCAGAATTAACCACGCTACGTCATACGTGATCGCAATAGATACAGTAAGCCAGAATTAACCACGCTACGTCATACGTGATCGCAATAGATACAGTAAGCCAGAATTAACCACGCTACGTCATACGTGATCGCAATAGATACAGTAAGCCAGAATTAACCACGCTACGTCATACGTGATCGCAATAGATACAGTAAGCCAGAATTAACCACGCTACGTCATACGTGATCGCAATAGATACAGTAAGCCAGAATTAACCACGCTACGTCATACGTGATCGTAATAGATACAGTAAGCCAGAATTAACCACGCTACGTCATACGTGATCGCAATAGACACAGTAAGCCATAATTATTCACGCTACGTAATACGTGATCGCAATAGAAACAGTAAGCCAGAATTAACCACGCCACGTCATACGTGATCGCAATAGATACAGTAAGCCTGAATTAACCACGCTACGTCATGAGTGATCACAATAGACACAGTAAATCAGAATTAACCACGCTACGTCATACGTGATCGCAATAGATACTGTAAGCCAGAATTAACCACGCTACGTCATACGTGATCGCAATAGATACAGTAAGCCAGAATTGACCAAGCTACGTCATACGTGATCGCAATAGATACAGTAAGCCAGAATTAACCCCGCTACGTCATACGTGATCGCAATAGACACAGTAAGCCAGAATTAACCACGCTACGTCATACGTGATCGCAATAGACACTGTAAGCCAGAATTAACCACGCTACGTCATGAGTGATCACAATAGACACTGTAAATCAGAATTAACCACGCTACGTCATACGTGATCGCAATAGATACAGTAAGCCAGAATTAACCACGCTACGTCATACGTGATCGCAATAGACACAGTAATCCATAATTATTCACGCTACGTAATACATGATCGCAATAGAAACAGTAAGCCAGAATTAACCACGCTACGTCATACGTGATCCCAATAGATACAGTAAGCCAGAATTAACCACGCTACGTTATACGTGATCTCAATAGAAACAGTAAGCCAGAATTAACCACGCTACGTCATGAGTGATCACAATAGACACAGTAAATCAGAATTAACCACGCTACGTCATACCTGTTTCGTCATTCTAGAACTCATCGAAAATGCTAGGGGCCAAACAGATCCATATACTTGGTCCAAACTACCGTTAATTATGAATTGGAAATGCGTAAACCCCTTTATCTCATTAATTTTCAAAATTAGTGGAGTGCTAGGAAATGTACAGTTAAATACGTTAAATCTAACAAACCGAGCATCTCTATGGTAAAATGGCGTCAAAATTCAGGATCTGACAGATATTCCTGATATGGAATTTCATCAACTAGTCGTACATAGCATAGCAACGTGTCAACTGAGTTTTGTCCATCATAACCTTGTCACAAATGTTGAGATATAGTTAGCACTGTACAAAACTCCTTTGTTAAAGTAACCTGTTTAGATCTTGTTGTGGTTTGTACGAACCTCTCACCAATATAAGTGTTACTTGTACTGCCGTAAGTGCAGCCATGTTTGGTAGCGAGGCCTGAAGTCTAGACTTTTGCGTCCAGACTGCTTATTTAATTTGCTTACTGGTCAAAACCGCCATGAATAACCTACCGGGTTTGTTTTTTCTGTGGTTGTAGGTTTGTTTAGTCTAGATTTCAACGTCGATAAAACAAACAATCTTCTGCAGTTAGATTATAATCTTTATAGACCTCTCTCCGAAGCCTACGTTATTTGTATACATCTATTTCAATGAAAAATGTTTCTATTCTAATCGATCGGGACATCTCGAAACAAGCCAGCAAAGTTACCTGTCAGTGGAAATGAAATCATATCTTGATTCTATATTTTAAGTTCATTATAATAGTTTTGGTTGAGCTCACCAAGAGAGACAGACAGACAGAGGGGCTGAGTACTCGTAAAGTATATATAGACAAAACAGCAACTATTTGCTTCTTTAGAAAACAGACGGGAGACCTGTATCTAACAGGATTGTCACACAACTATCTAACAGTGGTCGTATTTATGTCAGTATTTCTCTTAGTTCGTGATGTCGTAAAGCGAAGTCTACTTACTTTTAAAGCTTGCAGCAAAACAGCGTCAAAGAGTTCCATGACGTGGCGCAGTTGTTATTTACTCTTTGCATCGCGTTATAACCCAGGTTTAATGTAAGAAATCAGCAGGTTAAGAGTATATAAACCGTGTTTCGTTGATAGTGTCAGGATAGATATGAAAAACAAGGTTTGTTGTTATCAGAAAGGAAGACTCACAATCTTTGTCTATACTTACCATTGTATAACTTCTCAAGACTCATAATCTTTGTCCATACTTGGCAATATCTTTTGGACTCGCAGGATTCGTCTTTTCCAACCAGTTCAACTCTCTAAGGCTCACAAGCTTTGTCTTCCTTAACTTTATCCAGCTTAATTAAACAATCTATCTTGGTCTTTTCTTACCAGTTTTCGTATTTCCTTACCCTTGTCCTGATAAGAATTGCATTTTGAATAGTGAATTTCACATTGGACAATTTTCAGTAGAAAGGTAAAAGGGACATATAATGACATTGATGCAGGACTTTATGCTACAGAAGAAAAGAACATTGATTCAAAGCGTTTTTACAACAGTAGAGTTATATGAGAGACGACGCCTGCTGCTCAATACTAGTTGTGAGTGGAATACGATACCCACCGATGTGTCAGGTAACGGAGCATTCGTATAATAATCGTTAGACCACTTCCTGGTTAGGACCTCTCCACTGTGCACGTTAAACCTTTCTTCATGACGCCAAGAAAACGATTCTTACCAAGTCCTGGTCCGTTGACAAGTTATTGGATTTCTTTGAGAGGGGTAGGAGAGGGGAAACTCATCTTATTCGACCTAAGTGTAATATAATTGTGGCTTGGCCTATATTGGCCGATCCCTCCGCGCTGATGAGATCCTGATCCTCAAGAGCGTCCTTTTAACTTTGACCCAGGACTATTTGCCAATCAATCACTTGTAGCGGAAGGATAAATTGATCGTTGCGTGGAAGAAACAATATGAGAACTGCCTGTAATTGCAATGGTAATGCTGTGTCCTTCTCGATGTGTAATTAATGCGCGTACTTTTATGCAGTGTTCTGACATTTCATCGGTCAATATTTCCTTTTTTGTCGCTCTTTACATCCACTGAGTGTCTGTTACTTGTTCCAATATTAATCTTTTCATGCATTTCCGATTGAAATGAATTGAGAGGAAATATGCATGGCCCGAGAGAGACAGTTTATTGCACACTAACCGTTCAGTCCCGTTACAGCTATTCCGGAAGTGATACATGTTCAATGAATGCGATTTCCATTTATGACATTAAACATGAACGTACAGCATCGATAAGCCACGAATCGAAAATAAGAATATGGTAAACATCTTTGCGAATTTATTTGTTCAAATTTTATTTATTAACCATGTTTCCGTCAACATCAAGAATTTTGCTACATGCAATACATGTGTATTACAACAATCATAAAGGATACGTCACGGTCTCTACTGCATCTATTAAACATCAACCGATCTTGCATATTCACTAAAACATCATGCATCAAAAAATACGTCGAACTCACTAATGTATTAAATATCAACATATACGCCCGCTAAACTCACTAAATACGTCACACATCGACATTTCCGGTCAAACTCACTAATATGTTAAACATCAACCGATCGATCTGTCAAACTCACTAATATGTTAAACACCAACCGATCGATCTGTCAAGCTCACTAATATGTTAAACACCAACCGATCGATCTGTCAAACTCACTAATATGTTAAACACCAACAGATCCATCTGTCAAACTCACTAATACATTAAGCATCAACAGTTCCACCAAACTCACTAATATATTTAACATTAACAGATCCGTCAAACTCATTAATTCATTTTGTAATAAAAAAAAATCGCTAGATGCAGGAAACAGAAAACCCAACAGGCACAAGATACAGGAAACAGAAAACCCAACAGACACAAGATACAAGAAACAGAAAACCCAACAGACACAAGATACAGGAAACAGAAAACCCAACAGGTACAAGATACAGGAAACAGAAAACCCAACAGGCACAAGATACAGGAAACAATAAACCCTACAGGTATAAGATACAGGAAACATAAAACCCAACAGGCACAAGATACAGGAAACAGAAAACTCATCAGGCACAAGATACAGGAAACAGAAAACCCTACAGGCACAAGATACAGGAAACAGCACCAGTTACTTACAGGCACAAGATACGGAGGGATATACAGACACATTGCACTCCCCGAGGGCTCCTTTTGATTGCATTTTCTTGTAGTTTTCAACAGATTAATCTCTATTTTATTATTGCCATAGCTTTTGGTAACATGTTGCTGACGGATTGTGATATGACGACGTTACTGCAGTCAGCAAGCAGATACCAGGGGCTTATTATCATAGTCCCGTCACTACTATCGTCATATGGACAGTTTGTACCCTGTTCTACAATGACACGGGAGTTCCTTGTCATCCTTTAATGTAGACCAACTATTCCGTTACATCATCACTTAAACGCCGGATTCGGCAATCAGTGTCAAAAACCTTAAGACTACGAACAAAACTATTTGTCAGATACGTCTATGACTGCTTTCCAAATGCTCCGTTTAATTTAAGGAAGAATAGTGTAAATATTTGGAAATCGTAATCTCAAGTGCTCAAATTAGTCATAATGTTAGAGAAGTATATGCTATATGATGGTAGGCGTTTTTCATTCCTGCACCAACATACTTATGTAGTAAGAAAAGGAACACGCTACAATCCTTTATTATATTATTAGAATAAAAAATCAATTAATTGATTGATAAATAATTTATCACTTTCCAATCAATTACGAATTAAAGATAGAGTTACAAATGTAAATCAAATAATAAGACATCGTGGTTTGTTTGTAGGGTGGAACCTCGATGTCCGATACCTTGGTTTGTGTGTACAATGAACCTCGATGTCCGATACTTTTGTTTGTGTGTACAGTGAACCTCGATGTCCGATACCTTGGTTTGTGTGTACAATGGACCTCGATGTCCGATACCTTGGTTTGTGTGTACAATGGACCTCGATGTCCGATACCTTGGTTTGTGTGTACAATGAACCTCGATGTCCGATACCTTGGTTTGTGTGTACAGTGAACCTCAATGTCCGATACCTTGGTTTGTGTGTACAATGGACCTCGATGTCCGATACCTTGGTTTGTGTGTACAGTGAACTTCGACGTCCGATACCTTGGTTTGTGGGTACAGTGAACCTCGATGTCCGATACCTTTGTTTGTGTGCACAGTGAACCTCGATGTCCCATTCTTTTGTTTGTGTGTACAGTGAACCTCGATGTCTGATACCTTGGTTTGTGTGTACAGTGGACCTCGATGTCCGATACCTTTGTTTGTGTGTACAGTGGACCTCAATGTCTGATACCTTGGTTTGTGTGTACAGTGGACCTCGATGTCCGATACCTTTGTTTGTGTGTACAGTGAACTTCAATGTCCGATACCTTGGTTTGTGTGTACAGTGGACCTCAATGTCTGATACCTTGGTTTGTGTGTACAGTGGACCTCGATGTCCGATACCTTGGTTTGTGTGTACAATGAACCTCGATGTCAGATACCTTGGTTTGTGTGTACAATGAACCTCGATGTCCGATGCCTTGGTTTGTGTGTACAATGAACCTCGATGTCAGATACCTTGGTTTGTGTGTACAATGAACCTCGATGTCAGATACCTTGGTTTGTGTGTACAATGAACCTCGATGTCCGATTCCTTGGTTTGTGTGTACAATGAACCTCGATGTCAGATACCTTGGTTTGTGTGTACAATGAACCTCGATGTCCGATCCCTTGGTTTGTGTGTACAATGAACCTCGATGTCAGATACCTTGGTTTGTGTGTACAATGAACCTCGATGTCCGATGCCTTGGTTTGTGTGTACAATGAACCTCGATGTCAGATACCTTGGTTTGTGTGTACAATGAACCTCGATGTCAGATACCTTGGTTTGTGTGTACAATGAACCTCGATGTCCGATTCCTTGGTTTGTGTGTACAGTGAACCTCGATGTCCGATACCTTTGTTTGTGTTAACAGTGAACCTCGATGTCCGATACCTTGGTTTGTGTGTACAGTGAACCTCGATGTCCGATACCTTTGTTTGTGTGTACAGTGAACATCGATGTCCCATACCTTGGTTTGTGTGTACCGTGAAACTTTAATACCAAATAGTTTTTTAATTACAATGTGTTGAAGAAATGATCTGTTTGTGTTGAATTGATCAACTGTTTATCTGTCTTACAATACATTGAATTGATAAACTGTTATCTGACTTGCCAGACATTTTGATTTGCTACGATGTTTATTTGTCTTACAATTGACTTAGAACTCTGTGTATCTGACTTGGCACGGTCTATTAGACCATGTCATCTCACTATATAACCAAGGCATTGCCACCACCTCCAAAAAATACCATTGTTACCTATAAATAATTTAAAGAGTACTTCGCCCTGCATGAACAGATGACCATATCAAGGTATATACTACAGGACTTTACTAATGTACTAACTATAAAATAAGGAAGTAGAATTATGTTCGCTAGATGAAATATTGGCGCGATATAAAAAGTGTGTGCGTGTTGTAGGAAAACATTGTGTGTTACAGGAAGTATTGGTAAGTTATAGAAATTATTGGTGTGTTATAGGAAGTATTGGTGTGTTATAGGAAGGTTATAGAAAGTATTGGTGTGTTATAGAAAGTATTGGTGTGTTACAGGAAGTATTGGTGTGTTACAGGAAGCATTGGTGTGTTATAGGAAGTATTGATGTGTTACAGGAAGTATTGGTGTGTTATAGGAAGTATTGGTGTGTTATAGGAAATATTGGTGTGTTACAGGAAGTATTGGTGTGTTATAGAAAGTATTGGTGTGTTATAGGAAGTATTGGTGTGTTACAGGAAGTATTGGTGGAAGTATTGGTGTGTTATAGGAAATAGTGGTGTGTTACAGGAAGTATTAGTGTGTTATAGAAAGTATTGGTGTGTTATAGGAAGTATTGGTGTGTTACAGGAAGTATTGGTGTGTTATAGGAAGTATTGATGTGTTACAGGAAGTATTGGTGTGTTATAGGAAGTATTGGTGTGTTAAAGGAAGTATTGGTTTGTTATAGGAAGTATTGGTGTGTTATAGGAAGTATTGGTGTGTTACAGGAAGTATTGGTGTGTTATAGGAAGTATTGGTGTGTTATAGGAAGTATTGGTGTGTTATAGGAAGTATTGGTGTGTTATAGGAAGTATTGGTGTGTTATAGGAAGTATTGGTGTGTTATAGGAAGTATTGGTGTGTTATAGGAAGTATTGGTGTGTTATAGGAAGTATTGGTGTGTTATAGGAAGTATTGGTGTGTTATAGGAAGTATTGGTGTGTTATAGGAAGTATTGGTGTGTTATAGGAAGTATTGGTGTGTTATAGTAAGTATTGGTTTGTTATAGGAATTCTTGGTGTGTTATAGGAAGTATTGGTGTGTTATATGAAGTATTGGTTTGTTATAGGAAGTATTGGTGTGTAATAAGAAGTACTGGTGTGTTATAGGAAATATTGGTGTGTTATAGGAAGTATTGGTGTGTTACAGGAAGTATTGGTGTATTATAGGAAGTATTGGTGTGTTATAGGAAGTATTGGTGTGTTATAAGAAGTATTGATGTGTTACAGGAAGTATTGGTGTGTTATAGGAAGTATTGGTGTGTTATATGAAGTATTGGTGTGTTACAGGAAGTATTGGTGTGTTATAGGAAGTATTTGTGTGTAATAGGATGTATTGGTGTGTTACAGGAAGTATTGGTGTGTTATAGGAAGTATTGATGTGTTACAGGAAGTATTGGTGTGTTATAGGAAGTATTGATGTGTTACAGGAAGTATTGGTATGTTATAAGAAGTATTGGTGTGTTATTGGAAGTATTGGTGTTTTTGTGGAAGTATTGGTTTGATATAGGAGGTATTGGTGTGTAATAGAAATTTATTGGTATGTAATAGGAAGAATTGGTGTGTAATAGGAAGTATTGGTATGTAATAGGAAATATTGTTGTGTTATAGGAAGTATTGGTGTGTTATAGGTATTATTGTTTTGTTATAGGTATTATTGGTGTGTTATTATAGGAAGTATTGGTGTGTTATAGGAAGTATTGATGTGTTACAGGAAGTATTGGTGTGTAATAGGAAGTATTGGTGTGTTATAGGAAGTATTGGTGAGTTAAAGGTATTATTGGTGTGTTATAGGAATTATTGTTGTGTTATAGGAAGTATTGGTGTGTTAAAGGTATTATTGTTGTGTTATAGGAAGTATTGGTGTGTTATAGGAATTATTGTTGTGTTATAATAAGTACTGGTGTGTTATAGGAAATATTGGTGTGTTATAGGAAGTATTGGTGTGTTACAGGAAGTATTGGGGTGTTATAAGAAGTATTGGTGTGTTATAAGAATTATTGTTGTGCTTTAGGAATTATTGGTGTGTTGTTATAGGAAGTATTGGTGTGTAATAGTTACAGGAAGTATTGGTGTGTTATAGGAAGTAGTGATGTGTTACAGGAAGTATTGGTGTGTTATAGGAAGTATTGATGTGTTACAGTAAGTATTGGTGTGTTATAGGAAGTATTGATGTGTTACAGGAAGTATTGGTGTGTTATATGAAGTATTGATGTGTTACAGGAAGTATTGGTATGTTATAAGAAGTATTGGTGTATTATTGGAAGTATTGGTGTTTTTGTGGAAGTATTGGTTTGATATAGGAGGTATTGGTGTGTAATAGAAATTTATTGGTATGTAATAGGAAGAATTGGTGTGTAATAGGAAGTATTGGTATGTAATAGGAAATATTGTTGTGTTATAGGAAGTATTGGTGTGTTATAGGTATTATTGTTTTGTTATAGGTATTATTGGTGTGTTGTTATAGGAAGTATTGGTGTGTTACAGGAAGTATTGGGGTGTTATAAGAAGTATTGGTGTGTTATAAGAATTATTGTTGTGCTTTAGGAATTATTGGTGTGTTGTTATAGGAAGTATTGGTGTGTAATAGTTACAGGAAGTATTGGTGTGTTATAGGAAGTATTTGTGTGTAATATGATGTATTGGTGTGTTACAGGAAGTATTGGTGTGTTATAAGAAGTATTGGTGTGTTACATGAAGTATTAGTGTGTTATAGGAAGTATTGGTGTGTTATATGAAGTATTGGTGTGTTACAGGAAGTATTGGTGTGTAATAGGAAGTATTGGTGTGTTATAGGAAGTATTGATGTGTTACAGTAAGTATTGGTGTGTTATAGGAAGTATTGATGTGTTACAGGAAGTATTGGAGTGTTATAGGAAGTATTGATGTGTTACAGGAAGTATTGGTATGTTATAGGAAGTATTGGTGTGTTATATGAAGTATTGGTGTGTTACAGGAAGTATTGGTGTGTTATAAGAAGTATTGGTGTGTTATAAGAATTATTGTTGTGCTTTAGGTATTATTGGTGTGTTGTTATAGGAAGTATTGGTGTGTTATAGGAAGTATTGGTGTGTTATAGGAAGTTTTGGTGTGTTAAAGGTTTATTGGTGTGTTATAGGAAGTATTGGTGTGTTAAAGGTATTATTGGTGTGTTATAGGAAGTATTGGTGTGTTATAGGTATTATTGTTTTGTTATAGGTATTATTGGTGTGTTGTTATAGGAAGTATTGGTGTGTTATAGGAAGTATTGGTGTGTTATAAGAAGTATTGGTGTGTTATAAGAATTATTGTTGTGCTTTAGGTATTATTGGTGTGTTGTTATAGGAAGTATTGGTGTGTTACAGGAAGTATTGGTGTGTTATAAGAAGTATTGGTGTATTATTGGAAGTATTGGTTTGCTATAGGGTGTTTTTATGTGTTTAATGATGTTTTGGTGTGCTATAGTAAATGTTGTTGTGCTTAAATGGGTCTTTGTGTTGTAGATAACGGTATTCCGCCATACTCGTGAAAGGGCCGGTTTCCAAAACGGCCCCTTCTCTGATTCAAATTTCCTGTTGGTGGTGCATTGCCCATGCCGTTGTGGTCACAAATCTATAAAGTATAAAGATTTAGGTCACTTGGTTTGTTTTTTATGGCTCCTCAAAGTTGTACCTTTCAGAAGCTGTCTAAGTGTTGATAAAATGTGCATGTTATGTAAAATATTAATGAAAATCTAATCAAATGATGGTCACCGTAAAGAATACATTCATGGCATGATTGTGACAAAAAATCATGTTTCCATCGCGCCATTTGGCTGTTTTATGGAAGAAACAATCTCAAAAATGCCATTTTCGATGATAACATTTTAGACACAAAAACTGTGTTTTTTAGAGAATACACCCTTTTATGGGCGTTGGATGCAAACCAATTTTTATCCTATTAAACAGTACGTAATATGCTATTGATGAGAGGAAAAATCATCAAAATGTAAGTGGTGGAACATTTTCAAATGTTGGGTTGAATTAGCCTATGGTTGAATTGCCGATTTTCGACTTTCTTTAGATAATTAACAAAAAAACGAGAGTATTTGCTCGGTATGTTGAGAATATGTACACAGATATGAAAAAAAGTGAGAGAAACACTTTTTCATAAAAAAAATCCAAGATGGCTACTTCACAAGTCCCCGTGGTTGAAGACATTGGCTGACAAATAGACAGAACAACAAACAAAACGTGTTCCTTATGATTTTGGTTGGTTTTCGCATTTACGGGAGTGTTCATAGCTACGGGCGATTGTATAATACCTATATTTATAAGTTTGGTTAGTCACATGGTAACGGGGATCTTTCATATCGAGCCCCAAACATACTTTCGACATATGCACTCCGTTGCCGCATGGAAAACTATTTCAAGTTTTGTCGGAATTTCTTTACCTGTGGTTGTAATGGTCGAGGGTTTTCCAGCGTCCTGTAATACCCAAGGTAGTACAAGATACTGGAGATGTGCGCACACATTCCCATCGTTCTCTCTCCAACTGGGCACTGGCAGTAGTAGTCCTTTATTGGGGCCTCAACATCGGGTGAAACGGTGAACCGTATCCAAACGTTATATTTCGTTTGGCTTTTGTGTCGAGAATGTATTTGACATCGGAGAAGGTCTGGGGAGTGCTGGTAAAGCCACACCTCATAGTCTCCGTCATCACTTAAATGTTCGGCGATGTAACCAGGAGCCAGAGATATCTGATACGTTCCACACGTAATGGTTCTCAAGTAATCAAGATCGAGACGGGGAAACAGTACGGAAGATGCATCCATCTTGACAAACTCGGACCTTGCCCGTCTAGATAGATCCGGATCTGTCTTGACTCTCTGAGCTAAACCATTCGGTGTTGTCAAACGGTCCTTCATACGTTCAGCCATTAGCCTATCTTTGGCATCTCTCTCTGGAGATCTCTGGTAGATCGGTCCTCTAATACCATTCAGACAGGCTGTGACGGTTCGAAGCAAAGCCTCGATGACATTGATAAAGCTGTTAGACACCAATTGCGTTCGGAAGAACGTCCAGTGTTTCAGACGACCATGATAGGATTCCACAATCCACCTCGATTTGGTGATAGTTCTGTCAAGATTTGCTTGGACGTCAGAATGTTGACTTTGACCGGGTTTCAGGTATGACGGCATGCTAGCATTGAGGCCAGAGGCTTCGAGAACTGGTAGGACATCTCTAAAACCTCGGTCAACGACAACGTTGTCGTCTGGTTGTAGCCAAGTAACTAGCTTGTCCATGACTTTTTTTGTAATTGTAGCATCATTTTCGCTGCCAGTGAATGGTCCTACTGTGTCCAGAATGTAGCCATCTGGTAAGGCGATGCTCATGAATTTGAGATAGTTTCTCTTCTTCTGGCCACAGTAGGACATTCTCTGGAGCTTGTGGTCGGAGCTTTTCTGGATATAAATATAGGTGCCATCTAATATGGCAGTGGCTTTATCTCCAAAAAATGCTTCTGAAAAGACAGTATTGTGCCCGAGCAACTGTTCTCTTGTCAAGTGATCCGGACCTAGAAATTGTGGGACTATCGATGTGTCTAATGCCTGTACTATGGAGTGGAAAGTTTTGGACACACTTGACTTGGAAATTCCAAAAAGAGAAGAACACTGACTCCAGGAAATGTCGGTTTTCAGTTTTACCCAGAACAGTAATAGAGCATCGTGTGTAGTCTTGGTATATATACCAGATGAAAGATATGGGGAACAGTGCGAGTGGATTTCGAGGAACTGATCTTTGGACCAACCTGTCCAGGCCATGCATGCCGAGTCATCAAGAGAAGAAAAGCTTATTGTAAACGCAGACTGGTTCTGTGAAAGGACGTGCGACACCTCTAGGAGGTCATTAATGATTTCGGACGATTTTGATGGTAACTGAGATTCCAAGGAACCTCTACCATCAAGGACAACCTCTGTAGACGGATCTAAGTCGTTACCAATAAGGTGAATGGAGCAGACGCGGGATGAGGTGGGACACCACAGTTTGTGTGAATAGATCAGGTGATGTCTTGCACGTTTTGGTAAGACTGATGATTTTGTTCCATTTCTTGCAAAGGTAACAAGACAGAGACAGCATTTTTTGTGTGAAGATGATCCATTCAAAAGATCATGAAGGGTCAGCAACGGCAGGATATGGGACGGGGAGTCGTCTTCTTCCTCTATTTCCTGGTTCTGCTCGGGTTCAGGTTCAGGCTGATTTTTGTTCCGAAGATACTTCATGTAGCACTTCTGGCAAATAAGTGCTTGTTCCTTTGCTGACATCAATCCTTGTTGCACCAGCGTATCTAGGAGCCATTTATATTGTGGACTATTTACATTGCGTGCACTTCTGTTCTTATTGCCACTACGTTTCTTGAAGTATACTTGACACCCTTCTCCAACACATTTACCCTCCATCTTGAAACAATAACGATTGGTTTATGAAGCGTCGATAAAGTAACAAAATAGCAAGCCACCGATGATTGCTGTAAACAGCTAATACTTAGTAGTTTGGTACAATTATGCGAAAATGTGTGATAAATAACGAACAACTAATTACACAAAATAACAAGACAATATAATAAATCACATTCAATACCTCCAAGAAGCGCAGAATTGATTGATTACTTAGAACAAAATAAAGTATTTCATATGGATAATCTATCTATTCGATGTGGCGTGGTCGGCAGGCACAAAGAAAGTGAGACAAGTCAGGGTCCCAACCCTGACAGAGCCACAACGCTTTGGAGATGGGACAATAAAACAAGGAAAGTGAGACAAGAATAGCTAGCGTCGAGTCAATGATTCCGTAAACGTATAGACAAAGACAAGAAGATACGGATAAATGTACAAGGCCACACGATCAGAAAATTCAGAAGAGGACAACTTGAGATAGAACAGTATTCATGTATCAGGGTGTCCTCAGTGTAAATCTTTATATCGATACTGTTTATTTAGTCGTTACACATCATAAAACTGTCATGAAAATATCCGCTCTGATATTCAATATAAAAGTTTGTATATAATAAGCTATATAATAGGGTTTCAGACAAGGTTGTTACTCATTTCCCCTTTTCTTTCAATTTACAACCACATTCAGGCGGCGATATGAGAACGTTCCACCACATGGAATTAGCTGATTTTTGGTACACATATGAAACAAGTAAAGCTCTATCCGATTTTCTGATGGAAATTTGCATCCAAAACTATATAACGGGAGAAAATTGCAATTTTATGGCATTTTTCTTCATAATTGTGTCTCTGCAAGTGCATTTTCATCCGAGAATTTTTTTTTTTATGTTTTATGAATAAACACGATGTTTTGGAAATATTTATCAAAAGAAATTTATACTATGTTGCGAATTACAATTTCGAGATAACCTTCTTTTATTTACGAACTTATGTCTTTGATGCTGAAATTGACAACTTTATAAAAATACATTTTCACTGAAATTATGAAATCTGGGTGTCGGAAAGGTGTAAAATTATTCTTCGGAAAAGAAAAAAAACAGTAGTTGAGCTAGATAAGAAATTATACGGGGGCAGGCTCCTATGGAGAATTAACATTACTGGAAACAGGCCCTTTATGATTTTTAACGGGAAATCCTTAAATATCCATTTTCTTACTAAACCGACCATATACATAGCAAGGTTAATCGTAGAAAATAATAATGGACATTGTCAGTTGTGTTGTCAGAATAGCCCTTGCGTTTCCGACTTATTGTGACGTCGCTGTACAATATTTTTGCAGGATATGGACTCTTTGTTGACGGAAATACGTCATATACAGAACAGTATTGGTCTGTTGAAGAATAACAGTTATATTACAACTGCAAATACTACAATGATGTAGCTGTTATTATACAACTGTAAATACTACAATGATGTAGCTGTTATTAATCAAGAAACAAATATATTTTTCTTATGGTTACCGTGTTTTGTAACGTCACACTGAAGACGATAGACATGATGTCGGTATCAATATATTCGGAGTTAAGATATTATGTTTTATCATGTAAATCTACATGCTTTCTTTCTAATATGATAAAAAAGATTTTGAAATCATTTCCGTTTCTTATGAGATTGATGAAATTTGTCCGGAAGTTGTCTTGTAACTTTGGCAGAGCCTTGTTGAAATGAAAACTTCTAGAATCTTCATAAATCTCAAATATAATGGAATATCATGTAGGATCCTATCTAAATGACAAAATTATGACATGGGGGTGATTCCCTCCATATCAAGACAGACATGCGATAAAACTGGACATCTCACTGTCTAACTCCACTTCAGAGATGCATGTTTTGATGTTAACTAAAGTGAAAGGGAAATATAATTTGTTTTAAAGTGCAAACTGTCTGCTGAAATTTATGTAGTCACGGTACTTCGTAGGGTCTAATTAACATATGAACCGCCTTACATTGATCAAAATATGAAGCGCAGTACCTAAATTGACAAATGAACGAAATTTCCTAAATAAAAATATAAACTGCAGCACCTAGATACACTAATGAACCAAAATACATAAGTTAGTATACGAACCGCAGTACATAACTATATAAATCGATATACCTTCAATAGCCTATGAACCACAGTACATAACTATATAAATCGATATACCTTCAATAGCCTATGAACCACAGTACATAACTATATAAATCGATATACCTTCAATAGCCTATGAACCACAGTACATAACTATATAAATCGATATACCTTCAATAGCCTATGAACCACAGTACATAACTATATAAATCGATATACCTTCAATAGCCTATGAACCACAGTACATAACTATATAAATCGATATACCTTCAATAGCCTATGAACCACAGTACATAACTATATAAATCGATATACCTTCAATAGCCTATGAACCACAGTACATAACTATATAAATCGATATACCTTCAATAGCCTATGAACCACAGTACATAACTATATAAATCGATATACCTTCAATAGCCTATGAACCACAGTACCTTCCTTTAGCAGCTCATGAATAGCAACACCTATGTAAACCTAATGATGTTTAAACCTTCATCATAGAACTGCTTTAAAAGTCCATCAATTTTTTTGTTAGCTGTTCGTCGGATTTTTTCGATATATGTCTTATCTTTGGAAAGAGGAGGATTTAAACTCACCTGTGAAGTGTGAGGAAAATTAATATGAATTACGACAGCTGTTTACATAGATCACGATTCGATATATCCTAGAGCTATGTCAGAGAATAGAAGCCGTTGTCATGGCCTAAAAAGTTCTGTCAAAGACTAGTTACTAGTTCCTCTTTGAGAAATAAGACTGGAAATAATTTAAAAAGAAATGGAAACCTTTGTCAAAGACGTCTAGTTCTTAAAAAATGGAAACCTTGGAAAGATCTGTCATGGATGATCCATGACACTTCACGTGGATGATATTTATGACACTTATATTACAACAATGCCAATGGACTGTTTAACCCCTCTATATGAGGGATGTGTCTACATAGCAGGTAAATAATGTATCGGTGATTCGGAGAGACCTGTTTAATTTTTTACGAACATGTACCATTTTGACTGAGCTAATGTCATCGGTATATATATATAACTTGTCTGACTGGTAATTAGCTATAGAAACACACGCATTGTGACAGACGAGGCGAGACGACGCAGCTGGTTTAATATTCATGGACAGGGAAACAGTCTGAACCTATTACATGCTTGTCGAATCATATGTCTCTATTAAAACAAGTCTCTATGAAGCCCTTTTGGTACGAAAGACAATGTAAAGGATGTTTCCATGGCGAGAGCTGTCTTTGATAATCGAGATCACATAGAGGTTTAAGGCTTAAACTAATCGTGTGGGCGATGCGTAGACTTTTGGCGAGAACTGTTGTTGATGTTTCATGGTTAATTGACAAAAGATTGCGTTACATTTTGCACTAACGTTTTCTCTGTGTTAGATCTACAGTACAATTACGACAGGTAGATCATTTCTAAAATCTTTTTTTCTCCATTCTTTATCGAAGTAAGAAAAACAATACAATTTTTATTCTAAGCCCACCGATACGCACAATTATTTATATTTTTATTTTATTCATACCAAATGTATAAAAATCGATATTCTTTTCCATCTCGCATCTAGAATTGTAACTATAGTAAGTGGTCGTAATCTGATAGATGTTAAAAATGAAATCCTCAAAATTATCTAGATAAGATTATTTGTAGGGGAATCGTGAACGTGAATTACGCTAGATAACGACACTTCACTGACAGCAAAAAGTCCATAACGATCTAAGTATTGGGAAGTTTCTAGTTAATTGGTCCTCGGAAACGATTTCCCGGGACATTTTCATGTGTGTTTGAATACGCATGTCATTGTTTGATGTCGCGTTGCTAATCCGGTCCGCCATATTGGATAGCGAGAATTTTGTTGACGGAAGCCGCCTAAGACCATCGGTTGTATTTTTTGTGACACCTATTAAAATGTCGATGAATGTAGAGGCTTCAGTATCGACAGCGTTGGTATCAGGGGCGGCATCTCCCCTATGAAGGGCTCTGTGTACCTACTTTACAAAACGGATTCATCAAGACTCTTGCTGCCATTTATAATATTTGTGACATCGATAAGAATTTCGGCGTTTTTTAGAGGTTTTAATGCGCTCAACTTACCTTCAATATCACTCTGTGTTTGTGTTCAACACAGTTTTTATGTCGATTTCCCCCAAAATAAACTACCTGACGATAATGCATGATTCAATGTATATCGGTGTTTTTTTCAGATTGATTGAAAGTCATGCAAATAACTGTTGAATGTTACCCCATTCTAAAACATAATGTGTTAACGGAGCTTATCCAAATCAAATAATTCCGGCCTGTTTGTTGACATTTCATGCAGCAATTCGAGATGGATATTGTGTGACTGAGCGAATAAATGATGTCTGTTGTCGGTTTTTTTTAATCAGATTTTTATATTGCGAAAAGCTCAAATGTTCATATTGTCATACATCAATTCGACCAATAAGGGTTCTTTTCCTTTTAGAGAGTAGAGTACGCTCTTATAGGGCTACTCCATCGGATCACGTGCCTTTTGTCACCCTTTCTTGGCGATCGCTAAATCACTAAATCATAAATGTTTCCAGATTTTTTACAGGTAGGTTAACATCATAAAGAAGAATATGATGTTCAAAACAAACATGTTAATTTAAAAATACAATGGCACATAACCCGTACAACGTGTTAAACGATGGAATAGAATAATTTATTTAGAGTTCGATCTTGCTATAACTGTAGACGCTACACCTGGTGAATGGTATACTGTTGTACATCAATGGACATAAAATTTAAACGTTAGATTGGGTGTATTTTTATTTTTTTAGACGGTAGATAGGGTGTATTACAAAATGTAAACGGTAGATAGGGTGTATTGCAAAATGTAAACGGTAGATAGGGTGTATTGCAAAATTTAGACAGTTGGTCGGGTGTATGTTAGCTATGTAAAGTGCTATGGTAGCAGAGTACAGTAGCGTACGGTGGCCATGGGTGATATTTTTATACAATGAATAACCCCTGTAATATAACATGTATCAAAATTTAAAAAAAAAATCAGCACTAAAATTGGCATATACATGATGAAGTGGACTATGTGGGCTTCATAATTTAAAAAAAAGAAAAGTCGAATTTGGTTTGAGACTACAATTTTGGGCATTTACGAATCTGTGTCTACACAACAAAAGCTAGCTTTTCATGTAGTCTATTTTTGTACTCAGCACATGTGTAAATATTGTGAAAAATCCACCGGAATGACCTATGCTAAAACGTGAGTATTTCTGTTACCGAGTAGGCGATATTTAATTTCAGACAGGTTTTAAGAAAAACAATTCTACTTGCGGGGGTCAAATTCTGGGTTAAAAATCATGATTTTTTGCATATTTTGGTGTTTTTTGATGTGGTAACCATGGTTTTCAGAAGTCCCAAATCTGGGGAAATCGCTTTTTGAAAAAAAAAATGTTCTTCTAAAAAACACCTATTAAACATGTAGTTTATAAATATATATATATATGTAGGTGTGTTGTGCAGGATGAATCCGCTATCCATGTTTATCCGAGACATGCCCTTTATTTTTAGGGTCAAGCCATTTCTACTGTACTCTGCCACCTATACAGCCTGCTTTAGTTTTTTCACCACACTAAGAAAAAGCTTTTATGCAGTGCGCTTAATGCTCTCATACACACTAATCAACTCTAAGTATTCAGTGCGCTTAATGCGCTCATACACACTAATCAACTCATAGTATTCAATGCGCTCAGCACTAATCAACTCATAGTATTCAGTGCGCTTAATGCGCTCATATATACGCACTTATCAACTCATAGTATTCAGTGTGCTTAATGCGCTAAAACGCACTAATCAACTCATATTATCCAGTGTGCTTTATGCAGTCAATACATAAAACATATTATTGTACGTAGTCGGCGGGCAATACCCGAAGTGACCGTAAATGTAGAATGCGCTTTAGGAAGTCAATTACACGAAAGAACTCTAAAATAGAGTACGCATTAAAATGAAAACAAACTCAAACACACTAAACAGCAACAGCAACTAACATTGCACTCCGCCCTCGTGGAACTGATCAATCCCGAGGAAACAAGGAATCGGGTTCCCTTCAACATGGGCCATACATGTTAAGTATAGAGTGCGCCCTAAGTGGTCAACAAATAAAACAGTTGCTAGTATACATAACCCCCTAAGACGGCCAGTACACTTTAAACTGTTACTAGTATACATACCTCTAAAGACGGCCAGTACACTTTAAACTGTTGCTAGTATACGGTGAGTTTGAGGCGGTCAAATACCCTACAATTAGGCCCCCGTACGTGCTGTTTTGAAAACTGCTGCTGGTCGATACCAGGGAAACTAGGATATACGGTCATTGAATTGAATCTATCTGGGACAGCTTTGAACAGTTACACGAAAATCACAGTCCGACTGCATGGAAAGGCTTTATTGCATACGCCGGGTCGTAAAGATGGTAGATAGGGCAAGCTTCGAGGCGAGCTCATTAGATCACCAGCGTATAACTATCGGTAGATCTGTTCAAGACATTCTCATACTATCAGACTTGGAAATTTTCAACAAAAATGACAATACGGAGCATCCGATACCTAGAAATGGAAGTCGACCTACAACAAGTGTACACTTTGTCTCCCGTGTCGCTCTGTCGAATTTACAGCTACGAGATATGTGCTGCACTGGATCCATTTCTATCGTGGTGCTTAATTCAGTTCGAAATCATTCAAAGCAGTACTAATAAAAAAGAAGCACAGACGGACTCTAATATAGCAACGCAAGAGATATAACCAGACAAACGGACTGTTTACAATAGTAAGCGCTGTATATGGACAATTTTACCATTTTATCAGCTTGTTGTTTCGTATTTCATCGATCATTTTTCGATTTTCTTACGATAAGAAAGATATTCTTTTACAGGCAATCCCAATGTATCATCGATGTCGGTGAATATATTATAGTTATGATAATATTAACACAACAAACTAGGCAATTCCACTAAAGCCAAAAACGACGTATTGCTAAGCAAGGCGTTAGGAGACACATATACGGAAAGGAAGTAGACCTCGCAATTGGTGAAACTAATTTAATTTGGTCAGGTTTGTGTCCCGAAGTAGAGGAAACAAAAAGTAAATATTATATGTCTTTTTACAATGTAAAGTGTGTAACGACAGGTACATTTTTTCCTCAACCGCGACTAGCGAGGGGGACATTCGGTTGGAGATGTTTCTTATATACAGATTCACACATGTTATATGACAAACTCTCGTCGGCCGTTCACATGCCTGGACGTTAGAACAGCTCCAAACGGTAGCCCATCAACTTTGTCAGATGAAGTCTGAACATACATGTACCCTTTTCAATAAGAGAGTGATAGTAATTTTCTCAATGAGTTCGACCATTGGTTCTCCATAGGAATACAGCCAGTTGGGCCATCCTATTATTTTTTGAGACGCGGTACCACATGCTTTCATACACTCATAAGTAAGACGAATGTTTACGTCGTAAATGATGGGTTATAGGAAATAATAACAGCATGAATCTCCTTATTGAAGAGAAAGTCATTTGCCGTCCGTTTTGGACATTTCTATGATAAATACAGGCAGTTATATGTAACCTTATTCTGCCAACGAGTGCCAGTACCAGGGTTGTTTCTGCTATCAGATCACCAGTTAAACATTCCAATATAAGGTTATCAAATCTAGTGGGAAATAAAAGGTATACTTATTATCATATAATGACGTCACAAACGGCTGTAGTACATGGCAATGTTGGGGATAACATGTCTGGACAGGAAAACGTGGCGTTATTTGATTCAGGGCTAATATCACCAGAGTGATGTTTCCTAATATTGTAATGTCAAAATGAAGGCACAATTTCATTAATAGGGCGAGTTTAGGGTTTTATTCCCGCGCTGTGTCAACAAGTCTACTACAATATTACCAAGTAGGCAATGTCATTGTACCAGTCCATACAGTATTTATTGCAAGGACATATTATGTTGTCGTGGTTTCATGCTGGTTTAACGGGGAAACGTATCAAGGTAGACAAACCATGGCCTTGATGATTAGATAACATACATACTATATATATATATATATATATATATATGGACAAGTGTGCAGTGGGGCAATGGCCTTTCCTCCGACATCTGTCAAATAAGTAACAAACAGCAT
Source organism: Mizuhopecten yessoensis (assembly GCF_002113885.1). Classification (NCBI taxonomy): domain Eukaryota; kingdom Metazoa; phylum Mollusca; class Bivalvia; order Pectinida; family Pectinidae; genus Mizuhopecten; species Mizuhopecten yessoensis. The sequence continues at coordinate 17,798 of NW_018404786.1, read as the reverse complement.
TGCAATGCGAAATGCGACGTCGTATTCTAATAGTATTTGTAAAAGCCCATTTTTTCTGAAATGAAAACGTCATTTTGAACAAAAAGTGCGAAAAAGATTCAATCATAAATTGAAGACATTTCAAAGTTAAAGGTGCTGTGATACATTTTAAATAGTAATTAAAAACTGACTGTGTTTGGTAAGCGACTGATTCTAACAAAGCTTAATATCCTATAGAGGTAGTTTGTAGGTTCGGTCACACATAGATTGTGTGTCCAGTCTGTTACACACGTGACCGTGTATGAGTGGTATCTAGTATGTCACACACACGTGACTGTGTATGAGTGGTATCTAGTATGTCACACACACGTGACTGTGTATGAGTGGTATCTAGTATGTCACACACACGTGACTGTGTATGAGTGGTATCTAGTATGTCACACACACGTGACTGTGTATGAGTGGTATCTAGTATGTCACACACACGTGACTGTGTATGAGTGGTATCTAGTATGTCACACACACGTGACTGTGTATGAGTGGTATCTAGTATGTCACACACACGTGACTGTGTATGAGTGGTATCTAGTATGTCACACACACGTGACTGTGTATGAGTGGTATCTAGTATGTCACACACACGTGACTGTGTATGAGTGGTATCTAGTATGTCACACACACGTGACTGTGTATGAGTGGTATCTAGTATGTCACACACACGTGACTGTGTATGAGTGGTATCTAGTATGTCACACACACGTGACTGTGTATGAGTGGTATCTAGTATGTCACACACACGTGACTGTGTATGAGTGGTATCTAGTATGTCACACACACGTGACTGTGTATGAGTGGTATCTAGTATGTCACACACACGTGACTGTGTATGAGTGGTATCTAGTATGTCACACACACGTGACTGTGTATGAGTGGTATCTAGTATGTCACACACACGTGACTGTGTATGAGTGGTATCTAGTATGTCACACACACGTGACTGTGTATGAGTGGTATCTAGTATGTCACACACACGTGACTGTGTATGAGTGGTATCTAGTATGTCACACACACGTGACTGTGTATGAGTGGTATCTAGTATGTCACACACACGTGACTGTGTATGAGTGGTATCTAGTATGTCACACACACGTGACTGTGTATGAGTGGTATCTAGTATGTCACACACACGTGACTGTGTATGAGTGGTATCTAGTATGTCACACACACGTGACTGTGTATGAGTGGTATCTAGTATGTCACACACACGTGACTGTGTATGAGTGGTATCTAGTATGTCACACACACGTGACTGTGTATGAGTGGTATCTAGTATGTCACACACACGTGACTGTGTATGAGTGGTATCTAGTATGTCACACACACGTGACTGTGTATGAGTGGTATCTAGTATGTCACACACACGTGACTGTGTATGAGTGGTATCTAGTATGTCACACACACGTGACTGTGTATGAGTGGTATCTAGTATGTCACACACACGTGACTGTGTATGAGTGGTATCTAGTATGTCACACACACGTGACTGTGTATGAGTGGTATCTAGTATGTCACACACACGTGACTGTGTATGAGTGGTATCTAGTATGTCACACACACGTGACTGTGTATGAGTGGTATCTAGTATGTCACACACACGTGACTGTGTATGAGTGGTATCTAGTATGTCACACACACGTGACTGTGTATGAGTGGTATCTAGTATGTCACACACACGTGACTGTGTATGAGTGGTATCTAGTATGTCACACACACGTGACTGTGTATGAGTGGTATCTAGTATGTCACACACACGTGACTGTGTATGAGTGGTATCTAGTATGTCACACACACGTGACTGTGTATGAGTGGTATCTAGTATGTCACACACACGTGACTGTGTATGAGTGGTATCTAGTATGTCACACACACGTGACTGTGTATGAGTGGTATCTAGTATGTCACACACACGTGACTGTGTATGAGTGGTATCTAGTATGTCACACACACGTGACTGTGTATGAGTGGTATCTAGTATGTCACACACACGTGACTGTGTATGAGTGGTATCTAGTATGTCACACACACGTGACTGTGTATGAGTGGTATCTAGTATGTCACACACACGTGACTGTGTATGAGTGGTATCTAGTATGTCACACACACGTGACTGTGTATGAGTGGTATCTAGTATGTCACACACACGTGACTGTGTATGAGTGGTATCTAGTATGTCACACACACGTGACTGTGTATGAGTGGTATCTAGTATGTCACACACACGTGACTGTGTATGAGTGGTATCTAGTATGTCACACACACGTGACTGTGTATGAGTGGTACCTAGTATGTCACACACACGTGACTGTTTGTGGGTGGTATCTAGTATGTCACACACACGTGACTGTGTATGAGTGGTATCTAGTATGTCACACACACGTGACTGTGGATGAGTGGTATCTAGTATGTCACACACACGTGACTGTGTATGAGTGGTATCTAGTATGTCACACACACGTGACCGTGTATGAGTGGTATCTAGTATGTCACACACACGTGACCGTGGCTGAGTGGTATCTAGTATGTCACACACACGTGACTGTGTATGAGTTGTACCTAGTATGTCACACACACTTGACTGTGGCTGAGTGGTATCTAGTATATCACACACACGTGACTGTGTATGAGTGGTATCTAGTATGTCACACACACGTGACCGTGTATGAGTGGTATCTAGTATGTCACACACACGTGACTGTGTATGAGTGGTATCTAGTATGTCACACACACGTGACTGTGTATGAGTGGTATCTAGTATGTCACACACACGTGACTGTGTATGAGTGGTATCTAGTATGTCACACACACGTGACTGTGTATGAGTGGTATCTAGTATGTCACACACACGTGACTGTGTATGAGTGGTATCTAGTATGTCACACACACGTGACTGTGTATGAGTGGTATCTAGTATGTCACACACACGTGACTGTGTATGAGTGGTATCTAGTATGTCACACACACGTGACTGTGTATGAGTGGTATCTAGTATGTCACACACACGTGACTGTGTATGAGTGGTATCTAGTATGTCACACACACGTGACTGTGTATGAGTGGTATCTAGTATGTCACACACACGTGACTGTGTATGAGTGGTATCTAGTATGTCACACACACGTGACTGTGTATGAGTGGTATCTAGTATGTCACACACACGTGACTGTGTATGAGTGGTATCTAGTATGTCACACACACGTGACTGTGTATGAGTGGTATCTAGTATGTCACACACACGTGACTGTGTATGAGTGGTATCTAGTATGTCACACACACGTGACTGTGTATGAGTGGTATCTAGTATGTCACACACACGTGACTGTGTATGAGTGGTATCTAGTATGTCACACACACGTGACTGTGTATGAGTGGTATCTAGTATGTCACACACACGTGACTGTGTATGAGTGGTATCTAGTATGTCACACACACGTGACTGTGTATGAGTGGTATCTAGTATGTCACACACACGTGACTGTGTATGAGTGGTATCTAGTATGTCACACACACGTGACTGTGTATGAGTGGTATCTAGTATGTCACACACACGTGACTGTGTATGAGTGGTATCTAGTATGTCACACACACGTGACTGTGTATGAGTGGTATCTAGTATGTCACACACACGTGACTGTGTATGAGTGGTATCTAGTATGTCACACACACGTGACTGTGTATGAGTGGTATCTAGTATGTCACACACACGTGACTGTGTATGAGTGGTATCTAGTATGTCACACACACGTGACTGTGTATGAGTGGTATCTAGTATGTCACACACACGTGACTGTGTATGAGTGGTATCTAGTATGTCACACACACGTGACTGTGTATGAGTGGTATCTAGTATGTCACACACACGTGACTGTGTATGAGTGGTATCTAGTATGTCACACACACGTGACTGTGTATGAGTGGTATCTAGTATGTCACACACACGTGACTGTGTATGAGTGGTATCTAGTATGTCACACACACGTGACTGTGTATGAGTGGTATCTAGTATGTCACACACACGTGACTGTGTATGAGTGGTATCTAGTATGTCACACACACGTGACTGTGTATGAGTGGTATCTAGTATGTCACACACACGTGACTGTGTATGAGTGGTATCTAGTATGTCACACACACGTGACTGTGTATGAGTGGTATCTAGTATGTCACACACACGTGACTGTGTATGAGTGGTATCTAGTATGTCACACACACGTGACTGTGTATGAGTGGTATCTAGTATGTCACACACACGTGACTGTGTATGAGTGGTATCTAGTATGTCACACACACGTGACTGTGTATGAGTGGTATCTAGTATGTCACACACACGTGACTGTGTATGAGTGGTATCTAGTATGTCACACACACGTGACTGTGTATGAGTGGTATCTAGTATGTCACACACACGTGACTGTGTATGAGTGGTATCTAGTATGTCACACACACGTGACTGTGTATGAGTGGTATCTAGTATGTCACACACACGTGACTGTGTATGAGTGGTATCTAGTATGTCACACACACGTGACTGTGTATGAGTGGTATCTAGTATGTCACACACACGTGACTGTGTATGAGTGGTATCTAGTATGTCACACACACGTGACTGTGTATGAGTGGTATCTAGTATGTCACACACACGTGACTGTGTATGAGTGGTATCTAGTATGTCACACACACGTGACTGTGTATGAGTGGTATCTAGTATGTCACACACACGTGACTGTGTATGAGTGGTATCTAGTATGTCACACACACGTGACTGTGTATGAGTGGTATCTAGTATGTCACACACACGTGACTGTGTATGAGTGGTATCTAGTATGTCACACACACGTGACTGTGTGTGGGTGGTACCTAGTATGTCACACACACGTGACTGTGTGTGGGTGGTACCTAGTATGTCACACACACGTGACTGTGTGTGGGTGGTATTTATGCCCTTGATGTCACAAACACGTGACCAAGCCAATAGCGAGAAGTTGAAACAAATCAGATACCATGACAGATCTGTCACTAACACTACGTCGTATCACCATGTATCATATTAATCTATGGAATATCGCCACTTTGAATCCCAAGTGTGCCATTCAATGCGTACATACACAGCTATAAATTACATTACGCTTCGCTTATGGTGTTGTAATGCATTGCATTGAAGGCCGAGAATTCCACTCTGAGTGGTAGATATACCGTTATACTGGTGATAATTAGTACAGTTTATGAAACTATCATTACAGGTGATCAATGCGAACCGCCTACAGCCTTTCAGGAAAGCTTACAACGTGATGGGTCACTATCGCTACCATCTACATCACGCAATTAAAAGTATTTGTCAATGATTGTGACATTCTATTTTGAAATTTTACCAGGCAGGGTAATATATAATGTTTTTTGAAAATGAAGTTACGTATCAAATACCTTATCACTCATTGTTTGTCTGTTTTGTTCCATTGTCCCTTTTCCAGTAGCGTGTCAGATAAAGAGGACGACTCTTGTGTTGAATTTACACGCATCTTACAGAATGCCTATTTCTCTAGAAGCCGCTGTTTTGTACATCCTCATTAAGTCCGAATTATTTTGACGTTTTATCGACTTTTTTTATATCGGTCTGGCGTCGATTAACGTCAAAACTCCGGCCCTCTATAGCATGCGGGAAATAAGCGACCCGCGCCAAGGTCGCTCTTCAAACTGATATTTTAGAAACAAATCGTTACTTTCACATACATGTCGCACATGGATCGAAAGATCTATTCTTTATGCACAAGATGAACATACATAACATGCCTCAAACAGCCAATACACTCACTTAAAACATATTTTTTCAAACTTACTCTGTTTTACCTTACGTTTTTGATAGCCCCGCCTTCTAATCCCACGTGACTAAAAACTCGTCATAACTTTGGGAAATACCTTCAGTAACGCGAGATCTCGTCAAGTCATGTGACATGGCTCATGCCCTTATTTCCATTGAAAACATGAGTTGGTATAGAAAACGTTGGAAAATACTGTCCATAATGATCTTTGAAACATGTTATTGATACCACCTAATGCATAAAGAATAGATCTTTCGATCCATGTGCGACATGTGTGTGAAAGTGACGATTTGTTTCTAAAATAGCAGTTTGAAGAGCGACCCTGGCGCGTGTTGCTTATTTCCCGCATGTTATATAGGGCCGGGGTTCTGACGTTAATCGACCCTAGACCGATATAAAAAAAAGTCGATAAAACGTCAGAATAATTCGGACTTAACCTCATTGAACACTTTTTCTAACAATACTGCTAAATACGACGGCGTAGCACGATTTCAGCCCCTCGGCGTCAGACACTTTCATAAGTGACCTTGTCATTTCCATCTATTTCACATTCTGTTTTGATTAGAAAAGACATTTTAGAATCTAGAATGTTGGGGCACTGAATGACTGCTGACAGGGGCGCTCGCCGACCACCTACTCCTTCATTTATTCTAGTGGCGATTTGCAATAGAAGGACTGTCAGTCGACGGTGTTGATAACGTCATCTTGAACAGAATGATGAATACCGGAAATATGCATAGACAGAATATATACTAGTGGCACGATTTGTTCATTTACACTGTTTAAGATGTCTCTCCGGGGGAGGTAGGTGTCGGGTAAGATCGGTCCCAAATAGACTAGGTCAGCATTGAATGAGAAAGTTAATGTCCGAGCCCTTTTGTCTGCAATTTTAATTTTGCTTAAGATAATGAATAAGCTTATCTATATTATATATGTTACCATAACAACAATGACATCACAATACAGAGACTCACTATGACTGATAGAATCTTCCCCTACCTTGAGGGTGTGACAGAGAAAACCCGAGGGTGATTCTTTTTGGTTATCTAATCGGAGGCTCTGCCGAGGGTTAGACTACCAAACAAGTCACCCCGAGGGTTGGAGATTTCTCTGTAAGACCCTCAATGTAGGGGATGTTTCTATTTCTCCCATCCTATTTTTTCAGTCACAGATCCACCGACAGAAGTCTGCAATATTTGTTGACAAAAACACATGCATATCGTCATTCACTTTGATGACGTCATAATTACCGATGACGCATTTATTGGCATCACAATTAAATACGTGCTAAACGGCACGAGGCTATTGTGGCATGCTGATCTTTCCCGGCTAAAACGTAAGAAACACCTGTGAAGGATGGGAGAAATCAGTATCCATCACAATACAGAGACTCATTATGACATCAGTATACATCACAATACAGAGACTCATTATGGCACCAGTATGCATCACAATACAGAGACTCATTATGAAATCAGTATACATCACAATAAAGAGATTCATTATAACATCAGTATACATCACAATACAGAGACTCATTATGGCACCAGTATACATCACAATACAGAGACTAATTATGACATCAGTATACATCACAATACAGAGACTCACTATAACATCAGTATACATCACAATACAGAGACTCATTATGACATCAGTATACATCACAATACAGAGACTCATTATGGCACCAGTATACATCACAATACAGAGACTCATGATGACATCAGTATACATAACAATACAGAGACTCGTTATGACATCATTATACATCACAATACAGAGACTCATTATGACATCAGTATACAGCACAATACAGAGACTCATTATGGCACCAGTATACATCACAATACGGAGACTCATTATGGCACCAGTATACATCACAATACAGAGACTTAATATGAAATCAGTATACATCACAATACAGAGACTCACTATGGCACCAGTATACATCACAATACAGAGACTTAATATGACATCAGTATACATCACAATACAGAGACTCAATATGACATCAGTATACATCACACTACAGAGACTCATTATGGCACCAGTATACATCACAATACAGAGACTCATTATGACATCAGTATACATCACAATACAGAGACTCATTATGACATCAGTATACATCACAATACAGAGACTCATTATGACATCAGTATACATCACAATACAGAGACTCATTATGACATCAGTATACATCACAATACAGAGACTCATTATGACATCAGTATACATCACAATACAGAGACTCATTATGACATCAGTATACATCACAATACAGAGACTCATTATGACATCAGTATACATCACAATACAGAGACTCATTATGACATCAGTATACATCACAATACAGAGACTCATTATGACATCAGTATACATCACAATACAGAGACTCATTATGACATCAGTATACATCACAATACAGAGACTCATTATGACATCAGTATACATCACAATACAGAGACTCATTATGACATCAGTATACATCACAATACAGAGACTCATTATGACATCAGTATACATCACAATACAGAGACTCATTATGACATCAGTATACATCACAATACAGAGACTCATTATGACATCAGTATACATCACAATACAGAGACTCATTATGACATCAGTATACATCACAATACAGAGACTCATTATGACATCAGTATACATCACAATACAGAGACTCATTATGACATCAGTATACATCACAATACAGAGACTCATTATGACATCAGTATACATCACAATACAGAGACTCATTATGACATCAGTATACATCACAATACAGAGACTCATTATGACATCAGTATACATCACAATACAGAGACTCATTATGACATCAGTATACATCACAATACAGAGACTCATTATGACATCAGTATACATCACAATACAGAGACTCATTATGACATCAGTATACATCACAATACAGAGACTCATTATGACATCAGTATACATCACAATACAGAGACTCATTATGACATCAGTATACATCACAATACAGAGACTCATTATGACATCAGTATACATCACAATACAGAGACTCATTATGACATCAGTATACATCACAATACAGAGACTCATTATGACATCAGTATACATCACAATACAGAGACTCATTATGACATCAGTATACATCACAATACAGAGACTCATTATGACATCAGTATACATCACAATACAGAGACTCATTATGACATCAGTATACATCACAATACAGAGACTCATTATGACATCAGTATACATCACAACACAGAGACTCATTATAACATCAGTATGCATCACAGCACAGAGACTCACGATGACATAAGTATACATCACAATACAGAGACAAATTATGACATCAGTATACATCACAACACAGACAATAAAGAGATTCATTATAACATCAGTATGCATCACAACACAGAGACTCACGATGACATAAGTATTCATCACAATACAGAGACTCATTATGGCACCAGTATACATCACAATACAGAGACTCATTATTACATCAGTATACATCACAATACAGAGATTCACTATGACATCGGTATACATCACAATACAGAGACTCATTATGACATCAGTATACATCACAATACAGAGACTCATTATAACATCAGTATGCATCACAACACAGAGACTCACTATAACATCAGTATACATCACAACACAGAGACTCACGATGACATAAGTATACATCACAATACAGAGACTCATTATGACATCAGTATACATCACAACACAGAGACTCATTATGACATCAGTATCCATCACAATACAGAGACTCAATATGAAATCATTATACATCACAACACAGAGACTCATTATAGCATCAGTATGCATCACAACACAGAGACTCACGATGACATAAGTATCCATCACAATACAGAGACTCATTATGACATTAGTATACATCACGATACAGAGACTCATTATGACATCAGGATACATCACAATACAGAGACTCATTATGACGTCAGTATACATCACAATACAGAGACTCATTATGACATCAGCATACATCACAATACAGAGACTCATTATGACATTAGTATACATCACGATACAGAGACTCATTATGACATCAGGATACATCACAATACAGAGACTCATTATGACGTCAGTATACATCACAATACAGAGACTCATTATGTCATCAGTATACATCACAACACAGAGACTCGTTATGACATCAGTATCCATCACAATACAGAGACTCAATATGAAATCATTATACATCACAACACAGAGTCTCATTATAGCATCAGTATGCATCACAACACAGATACTCACGATGACATAAGTATCCATCACAATACAGAGACTCATTATGACATCGGTATACATCACAATACAGAGACTCATTATGTCATCAGTATACATCACAACACAGAGACTCATTATGACATCAGTATACATAACAGTACAGAGATTCACTACGACATCAGTATACATCACACTACAGAGACTCATTATGTCATCAGTATACATCACAACACAGAGACTCATTATGACATCAGTATACATTACAATACAGAGACTCATTATGACATCAGTATACATGACAATACAGAGACTCATTATGTCATCAGTATACATCACAACACAGAGACTCATTATGACATCAGTATACATCACAATACAGAGACTCATTATGACATCAGTATACATCACAGTACAGAGATTCACTACGACATCAGTATACATCACAATACAGAGACTCATTATGACATTAGTATACATCACAATACAGAGACTCATTATGACATCAGGATACATCACAATACAGAGACTCATTATGACATCAGTATACATCACATCACGGAGATTCATTATGACATCAGTATAAATCACAATACAGAGACTCATTATGGCATCAGTATACATCAT
>NW_018404786.1:4473-5650 GCF_002113885.1 Mizuhopecten yessoensis | reverse complement strand
AGAGACTCACGATGACAACAGTATACATAACAATACATTGACTCAATATGACATTAGTATACATCACAATACAGAGACTCAATATGACAGCAATAAAATGTCATTTTCATCAAGTAAATAAGGACTTAATGCTATTTTTTCCTATCCAACGCTTATGTGGACTCCGTAATTAGGTTGAATTAAGTTGAATTAATTCAGTATGTTTAGCAGCGAGCAATGAAATCACCTTACGATCCTTTTCCCCATTTTTCTTCCTTTTCTTTTCCAATTCTTTAATAAACATGTAGAATAACAATCACAGAATATACAGACGAGTGTATGCTCAGTGACACCAACAGAACAAATAACAGGTGTGTATCTGGTCAATGACAACAGACAGAGCTAGAAACAGGTGTGTACCTGGTCAATGACAACAGACAGAGCCAGAAACAGGTGTGTACTTGGACAATGACATCATACAGAGCTAGAAACATGTGTGTACAAGGACAATGATATCAGACAGAGCTAGAAACAGGTACGTACCTGGACAATGACATCACTCAGAGCTAGCAACAGGTGTGTACCTGGACATTGACATCAGACAGAGCTAGAAACAGGTGTTTACCTGGATAAGGACATCAAAGAGATTTAGAAACAGGTGTGTACCTGGACAATGACATTAGACATATTTAGAAACAGGTGTGTACCTGGATAATGACATTAGACAGAACTAGAAACAGGTGTATACCTGCACAATGACATCAGACAGAGCTAGAAACAGGTGTTTACCTGGGCAATGCCATCACACAGAGCTAGAAACAGATGTGTACCTGGATAATGACATCACTCTGAGCTAGCAACAGGTGTGTACCTGGACAATGACATCACACAGAACTAGAAACAGGTGTGTAAAAGGACAATGACATCACACAGAGCTAGAACCAGGTGTGTACCTGGTCAATGACATCACACAGATCTAGAAACAGGTGTGTACCTGGACAATGACATCACACAGAACTAGAAACAGGTGTGTAAAAGGACAATGACATCACACAGAGCTAGAACCAGGTGTGTACCTGGTCAATGACATCACACAGATCTAGAAACAGGTGTGTACCTGGATAATGACATTAGACAGAACTAGAAACAGGAATATACCTGGTCAATGACATCAGACAGACCTAGAAACAGGTGTGTT
>NW_018404786.1:3872-3981 GCF_002113885.1 Mizuhopecten yessoensis | reverse complement strand
CAGAGCTAGAAACAGATGTGTACAAGGACAATGACATCACACAGATCTAGAAACAGGTGTGTACAAGGACAATGACATCACACAGAGATAGAAACAGGTGTGTACAAGT
>NW_018404786.1:0-137 GCF_002113885.1 Mizuhopecten yessoensis | reverse complement strand
GTGTGTACCTGGTCAATGACATCACACAGAGCTAGAAACAGGTGTCTACCTGGACAATGACATCAGACAGACCTAGAAACAGATGTGTACATGGACAATGACATCACACAGAGCTCGAAACAGATGTGTACAAGGAC
>NW_018404785.1:4291-4798 GCF_002113885.1 Mizuhopecten yessoensis | reverse complement strand
TCTTCCTCATGTTTTTATGTGCTTCCACTGCGGTAAGAATCTCTCACGCATATGTACAAACAATCATGACTCAATCCTGATGACACGTTGTCACGAATGTTGACCACTCCTTGGTCGATCACAAACTATTCCAGTGATGTAGAAACCCACATACTCTTCGACTCAAAGTGGGAATGTAAACTATGAACTTTCATGAACCGTGGTTATTGGTCAGTCCTCGCATAAGCGTGAAAACTGCGTGGCAGATTCTTACTTCGGACAACCGCGGCATCGCACTTGCATAAAGCTTTCGTTAAAAAAGGGATATATTTATGTGATCAAAACCGGAATTCGAATCTATGAAAGTAGGGCAAATATGAAATAAATCCATAGAAACCCCTAAAATATAAGACTACACTTTCCGGAAGGGTAAGCGTCGTCTGCTTTATCGACGAAAAACTTTATATAAATCTAGGTGAACTTCAAGTAGGGCCACTCCCTCAAAGTGAGAAACGGGGCACAACATCG
>NW_018404785.1:0-137 GCF_002113885.1 Mizuhopecten yessoensis | reverse complement strand
TAAAATAGTATCTAAATCGGTGTTTAAAAGTACGGACGGACCGGCGGCGCACTTACTAGTTCCGACTGTTTTCGTGTCATTTGGAACATTATTCTTCCTCATGTTTTTATGTGCTTCCACTGCGGTAAGAATCTCTC
>NW_018404784.1:9636-10743 GCF_002113885.1 Mizuhopecten yessoensis | reverse complement strand
CCCCCGAACTGTCGGGGTGATAGCTCAACCTTTGCGGGAAGGTAATTCATTTGCAAAGCACCAGGCTTTTTTCTTTGGATGATTTCGGGTTGATATCAACCCTTCAGGGGGTTAGTCTCAACCTTTGTCAACTTGATCATCTCCCCCGTGGGTTGAGACTCCTTTCCACACATCTCAACCCAAAGAGAAGAGAGGATACTTTATCCGTCTGACCGCTCATATTTGCATTGTTAACGTTGCACCGATGCATTGTTCATGTGACTTCATACAATTGTCATGTTTAGGGAATTCTAATTTAGATGTATCGATGGTGATGAAACTTTGGATTTCCGGAAATCCACGCTATTTGTGTAAATTCGTAAATCACAAGTCATACACAAATCGCAGACAGGTCAGACACCGCATCTAGGCATACGTGTACCAAACCCAAATGCAGGATATCAAGCCCCTTTATCAGTTAGATGTAACTATTTAGCAATATTGATCAATCAATTTGTGTTAAAACTTCAAATGATCATTTTTAAATAGCTGATGATCACTAAGTCACATGCATTGCTGTATTTTGTCAAATGCACAAATAGTTTTTTCCGGAAAATTAAAGTTGCCACAACATTTTAGTTGTTTCCATGCCCAGTACGGCTAAAGGCCCTCGTCATGCGCTGTCATAAGCATACATAGAACAAGAACAGGAGCAGTGATACTTTAGCATCACACTTGGTTTATTTTCGGCTATAAATAACTTCTGCTTACGACTATATGACCGAGAACCCAGATTCTATTAGTTATAGTGTCATTGTTAAACTGTTTCTGTCCAAGCATTACGACTAGATTTGGCTCTTTAAAATAGTACTACAAGTGTCATAAATAGGTTAGGACTACATTAAGTGGACGTGGGAGAATTCACACACAATCAAAATAAATACCGATTACTTTCCCAGATAATTCGCAGCACAACGATAATGAAACAGAATATGCCTAAAGACATCTATAAATAGCGGTTTTAAATCTTACAGGAGGCGATCTGTCTCATAGATAAAATGCCTTTTGTCATCATCACCTCGCCAAAAACGTAAATGCTTATCTATAGGCCACAATGAAAGTGAATGT
>NW_018404784.1:5133-5401 GCF_002113885.1 Mizuhopecten yessoensis | reverse complement strand
TCGTTAGTGTTGTAGTAGTAGAGGTAATGGTCACACAGTCCTGTAACTGGTTAGTGTTGTAGTAGTAGAGGTAATGGTCAAACAGTCCTGTATGTCGTTAGTGTTGTAGTAGTAGAGTTAATGGTCAAACAGTCCTGTATGTCGTTAATGTTGTAGTAGTAGAAGTAATGGTCAAACAGTCCTGTATGTCGTTAGTGTTGTAGTAGTAGAGGTAATGGTCAAACAGTCCTGTATGTCGTTAATGTTGTAGTAGTAGAGGTAATGGTCA
>NW_018404784.1:4803-5077 GCF_002113885.1 Mizuhopecten yessoensis | reverse complement strand
ACAGTCCTGTATGTCGTTAGTGTTGTAGTAGTAGAGGTAATGGTCAAACAGTCCTGTATGTCGTTAGTGTTGTAGTAGTAGAGGTAATAGTCAAACAGTCCTGTATGTCGTTAGTGATGTAGTATTAGAGGTAATAGTCAAACAGTCCTGTATGGCGTTGGTGTTTTTGTTGTAGAGGTAATGGTCACACAGTCCTGTGTGTCGTTAGTGTTGTAGTAGTAGAGGTAATAGTCACACAGTCATGTGTGTCGTTAGTAATGTAGTAGTAGAGGTT
>NW_018404784.1:0-137 GCF_002113885.1 Mizuhopecten yessoensis | reverse complement strand
GTCCTGTATGTCGTTAGTGTTGTAGTAGTAGAGGTAATGGTCAAAGAGTCCTGTATGTCGTTAGTGATGTAGTAGTAGAGGTAATAGTCAAGCAGTCCTGTATGGCGTTGGTGTTTTTGTTGTAGAGGTAATGGTCA
>NW_018404783.1:3567-3993 GCF_002113885.1 Mizuhopecten yessoensis | reverse complement strand
TCTAACATAACAACTTTACACCTGCAATATACAGGTAATAGTGTATACCTGTTCGGACATAACAACTCTACACCTGCAATATACAGGTAATAGTGTATTCCTGTTCGGACATAACAACTCTACACCTGCAATATACAGGTAATAGTGTACACCTGTTCTGACATAACAACTCTACACCTCCAATATACAGGTAATAGTGTATACCTGTTCTGACATAACAACTCTACACCTGCAATATACAGGTAATAGTGTATTCCTGTTCGGACATAACAACTCTACACCTGCATAGTGTATATCTGTTCTGACATAACAACTCTACACCTCCAATATACAGGTAATAGTGTATACCTGTTCTGACATAACAACTCTACACCTTCAATATACAGGTGATAGTGTACACCTGTTCTAACATAACTATACACCTCT
>NW_018404783.1:0-137 GCF_002113885.1 Mizuhopecten yessoensis | reverse complement strand
TCTAACATAACAACTCTACACCTCCAATATACAGGTAATAATGTATACCTGTTCTGACATAACAACTCTACACCTGCATTATACAGGTAATGGTGTACACCTGTTCTGACATAACAACTCTACACCTCCAATATACA
>NW_018404782.1:74227-74342 GCF_002113885.1 Mizuhopecten yessoensis | reverse complement strand
GTAACCTGTGGCTTGTTAATCGGTAGACATTTTATACAGATAACGTCTGATACGGCTTATTCTATAATACCACACCCGTATGGCAACCTTTGTAACGTCGGAAAATAAACACCTC
>NW_018404782.1:70139-70356 GCF_002113885.1 Mizuhopecten yessoensis | reverse complement strand
GCATGCGGAGGCTTTCGAAAATTGAAAAGCGTTTATTGCATTTCCAACAATAGCCAATCTTCAACCAAAATATATGCAATTATTGTGAATGTATATACCTTTGTAACCTGTGGCTTGTTAATCGGTAGACATTTTATACAGATAACGACTTATACGGCTTATTCTATAATACCACACCCGTATGGCAACCTTTGTAACGTCGGAAAATAAACACCTT
>NW_018404782.1:66616-66718 GCF_002113885.1 Mizuhopecten yessoensis | reverse complement strand
AGTAGTAATAACGGATATTCATGTATGCAGTTATTGTTCATTTGTTTGTATATACATATGGCGAAAAAATACGAGAAATTGAATTAGGGGCCAAATGTTGAC
>NW_018404782.1:65017-65199 GCF_002113885.1 Mizuhopecten yessoensis | reverse complement strand
TTTTTTTTTAAGAAACTAATGCTAAGATACGAACCCTTAATATCTGACGGGAGCATTCGACGTTGTATTAAGACCGGATTAACCTACATTGCTATTCATAGAAATTGTTTAATAGTAATGTGTGCTCTTCCTTCCATGGCGGTATATGTGAATCCATATAGGAAGTATAATATATGTATACT